>NC_056750.1:89977285-90217285 GCF_019279795.1 Protopterus annectens
TGTTTAGTATAGACAGTTCCAGTATTGGTCTCCAGGCTTTGTAACAATCCAAGAAAAAAATGATGCCACGCAGAAGCGGAACCAAAGGTGTAAAATAATTTATTCCAAAACTAAAAGTCGAGCTCACAAGAAACGAACCACACAATAACGTTTAGCGCGCTTTCACTCTACTATTGCAGAGCTTCCTCAGAACGATAAGACAACATAATTACATCATTTTTATATAATCCACTAAAAGCACTGATCAATTAATTACAATTCCCTTAAAGGCGTATACTAAATGCTTGTATATGTCTCCATAATATTAAATCCAACTCAGATTCCAAAAATAAAATAATAATAAAATCTCATTGATTGTAGCAAAAAATGTATTATAATAAATAAGGTTCGAACCCAGGTCCAACATAAAACCTTAAATTTTATTTAATTTTACGGATTTAGTTATAGATGACAGGTATTTTACTTTCTTTATTAAAGGTTTCCATTTTGTACCTACTAGACGTGGTTCTATGGTCAATACATTAATTGACCTTAAACTGTTCATTAGGAAGCTGAATCTGCAAATATATTTTAAGGGAGCACACGTGGATAATGGTGAATTATCCAGGAGTAGTACTTTTAACCCTCCTATTAATTCTTTTTTGAAGCTCTTTGATGAAATGGTAGAACAGGAGGTGAGGCGTATTAACTATCAAGACAACCCCATTAATAACAACTTGTCTAATGGTGAGATAGATTTATTAGAGTTATTAAGAAATGAAAGGATTAGAATTATGAAGCCAGACAAGGGGGGAGGGGTTGTGTTAATGTACAGTGACGAGTATGAAATGTATATTCACGATATCTTGCAGGATACAGATTGTTGCACTGCAGTGTCACGTAACAAAATTAATATTGCCTACTCCAAAATTAAATATTTTTTAACTGACCACTTACTCCAAACCGCCATTAATGAAAAATTGTTTAATTATTTGCAAGACGACTACCCTAAAATCCCGGTTATTTTTGGGATCCCCAAAGTTCATAAGGGAATCAATGAAAAATTTAGACCGATTGTAGCGGGGGCGGGCAGTATTACAGAACCTATGGCTATTTTCGTGGATTCCCAGTTGAAGAGTTTTATTAACAGCATACCACATATACTAAAGATTCCTGGGATTTTTTTAGGAGTATTTCTGATGACAAATTTGACCCCTCTTGTTTGTTTGCTACCATTGATGTGGTGGAACTTTTTTCTAGCATTCCTCATGACACTGGTTTGGAGTGGTTCAGTGAAATTTTGAGTTCTGAGGGCGGTTTAAGTGGTAATATATTAAATTTGATTTTGGATTTTGTTGATATTACCCTTAGGAATAATTTTATATATTTTTAACGGAGACTTGTATCAACAAAGGAAAGGGGTAGCAATGGGTGCTCCATGTGCCCCTTTGTACGCTAATTGCATACTTTATTTTTGGGAACGGAAATTTGTGTTTACACCACTTGGGGTCAACAAATTGTTTTTACACTCGATATCTCGATGACATTTGTGTCTTTTGGAGGGTCACTAAAGAGTCATTTGAGGAATTTATGGTTTATTTGAATAGCAGCACTTCATTTTTGTCTTTTACATACAAGTTAGACGAGCTGGCTATCAATTATCTGGACGTTACTATCTATAAAGATATTGAAAACCATTGTTTTCAATCCAAATTGTTTAGAAAACCTACTTTTTCAAACGCTTACTTACACTTTGACAGTGCACATCCATACCATCAGAAAAAGGGCATTGCCAAAGGTCAGTTTATTAGGGCATCCAGAATGACCAGCGACTACGCTGTATTTATTCAGGAATTGGATTTTATTTGCTCACTTTTTAAAGAAAGAAATTATCCAGCAACCCTTTTGTCTAATTTAATAACTGAAGTGCTTGCCCAAAGGGATGAAAAATATTTTCCACTACTTGGTAAGGGTCGGTTAGTCACTGAGTTAACAAACCCGGTTACAAATGAGATTTTTTGTAAACAGTCATTTATCCATACCTTTTCAGGGACATCACATTTGGTGGAACAAATTATTAAAAAATACTGGCCCCTTTTTAAGGATTAATGAAGAGACCAGTAAGTATATCCCTCTGCAACCATCTTTTATTAGGAAAAGAGGGATGAATTTTAAGGATCTCTTTGAGAGGAAAGGTGACCAACCTGTTGGGGCGAACAAAGATGTTAACGGTATGTTCAGATGTGGTATGTGTAGTCAATGCAAATTCATATTACCACACAAAGAATTTAGTATTCCATATAGAGGAATCAGTTTTCGGCTTGCCAAGCATTATAACTGTGGCACCAGGGGTGTTGTATACATAGGGATTTGTGATTGTTGCCAAAGTTTTTATATTGGCAAGACTACACGTACTCTTAGGAAAAGGATTTATGAGCACCTATATGAGATCTCTAAAACAAAGGAATCTAATGCTTTTTATAAGCATTCCTTGAAGTGTCCCAATATGTCTATTAAATTTGCGGTTTTGGAACAACTGGTTAGTGACCCCAGGGGTGGTAATTGGGAAGATAGGGTTGAATTTAGGGAATTGATTTGGCAGCTTAAATTAGACGCCGGGAGATCACCAGGGCTGAATGATTGTATAAGTATTGCCAGCGTATTGAAGTTGAGAAGGGCAAAACTGTGAATTGTACTGGCCAGTGGGTGGTTTTACATTAGTTTACATTTTTTCTCTGTTTTAATAAAATTTAAGGTTTTATGTTGGACCTGGGTTCGAACCTTAATTATTATAATAAATTTTTTACTACAACCAATGAGATTTTATTATTTTATTTTTGGAATCTGAGTTGGATTTAATATTATGGAGACATATACAAGCATTTAGTATGCGCCTTTAAGGGAATTGCAATTAATTGATCAGTGCTTTTAGTGGATTATATAAAAATGATGTAATTATGTTGTCATATCGTTCTGAGGAAGCTCTGCCAATAGTAGAGTGAAAGTGCGCTAAACGTTATTGTGTGGTTCGTTTCTTGTGAGCTCGACTTTCAGTTTTGGAATAAATTATTTTACACCTTTCGTTCCGCTTCTGCCTGGCATCATATTTTTCTCCAGGCTTTGTCATTTCTGGGCACTAAGAAAAGTTTGGAGTAAAATCCTTGCCCCTGCTCTTGTTGTGGTACTTGCTGAATGGCCCTCATGTCCATGAGGGCTGTAATTTGCTTTTGTGCCTCTGCCCATTGATTCTGTGGCAGGTCTGGCATACATTTTGCCCTTGGTAGGGTGTGAAAATGGAACCTGTAGCCTTGGGACACTATGTTCAAGACCCATTTGTCTTGGGTAACCATTTGCCAATTTGATGAAAAAAGTGCTAGTTTTCCCCCTAAAGGGGGGGGGGGTGCCAAAAGAAAAGTGCTTGGATCTGGCAGAGGAAAGTCATTGGGACTGTTTCCTGTAAGGTTGCGATTTATTTTCTCCGCTTTTGGAGGAAGGAGCACCCCACTGTTTAGGCCTGTATGAGCCTTGGGGCTGAGATGTGCCTCTGGGACGTCTGTATCTGCCTCTTTGTGGTCTGTCTGACACTGGAAAGGACCAATTTTTAGAAGGCCAGTTCCTGCTAAATCTGGGTGGCTGTACCTGTAAGAAATCCTTAACTGTCTGCATGGATTTCACTTTATCCTCCATTTTCTTCAACACCTCTTCTGCTTTAGCACCAAACAAAGTGTCATGCTGTAATGGGGCATCTAATAATTTTGCTTTAACATGATCAGGCAGATTCTGTTCCTTTAACCAAGCATGCCTTCTAATAACAGAACCTGTAACAGCGGCCCTGCAAGAGGCCTCCAGTGAATCATAACCACATTGCAAAGTATGCTTTCCCACTTGTTCAGCTGCATACAATAAATCCTGCATTTCCTTGTTCTCTGAACATTCAGAATTTGTCAACATTTTCTGTTTAAGCAGTGACATTAAGTATTGCTGATATTTAAGCATATGAAACTGACAATTTAAAGCCCTTACAGCCAAGGTAGAAAAAGTGTAAACTTTTTTCCCCCATCTGTCCAGTGCTCTAGAATCCCTATCAGAGGGGACAGGGTTTTTTGCATTGGAAGCTTTGACCCCTTTGGGACCTTGAGATATAGTTTCTAGGTAAGCAGCGGGGTTTTTATATAGGAATTTATGAGAATCCGGGACCCTGTAGTATCTATCTGACTTAGCACAGGGGGTAAAGAGTCAGGGGACAGGTCGGACTCTGAAAATACATCATCTACAATGTCTAGAACAAGCTGAATTGCAAAGGGTCTGTGCTGAGGAAGTAGCAGAAAGTCTCTGAGCCTTTTCTTAGATTCAGAGTAATCTTGGCTCTCCCAGTGGAAATGCTCCCTCATGGTATGCAGGGTTTCCCTAAAAGAATATCCCTCAGGAGGAGAGGCTGAAGGAATGGATTCTTCAGCATGAGAGTCCTCATAGGGAGGAATTGAATAATGCTGTTCAGAAGAGGAATCAGAGGAAATAGAAACCTGATCAGAAGAATCATATTCTGTCTCTTGCCTAGGCCTCTTCCCAGGAGGGGGATGGGACCCCTGATCAAAGTAATTAAGTCTTCGGCCATTTTAAGCATCTGTTTCTTACACATGGAAGTTTGAGTAGGAGAATGCTGTACTTGTTTCTTTGTCTTTAGAGCTGCTTTAGTCCTGGTCTTTGAAGCTGAAGATGGTTTAACATATAACTGTGTAGGTCTGAAGACACCCTCAGAAGCCGATGCCTGCTCAGTGGCTCCGGACCCATCTGAGGGAATGATTTCCGAGTGTCCAATACCTTGACTATCCAGAGGCCCAGTCGGCTCCACGTGGGAGTCGAAAGCGGCCTGTGGCTCTGAGGTAGCGGGCGCCAGGGGCTGCGAAAGCGCCTCACTGAGAACCGGCGAACCGATGACTGGCCTAACGGAGGCCTCGTTGTTGGTTTTGGACCTCGGATGCCTATCCTTTTCCATGTCCTTGCGTTTTTTGTAAACTCCGGTCGTCGGCTGTTCTGATGGCATTATATAATTAAATCTTCGGCCAAAGTAATGAAATGCAAAATCGAACCGACGCTTAATAGTGCATTGGCTAAATCTACCAAAAAACCGACAGCTAGCAATGCTGCGGTCAGGGCCTAGGCAAGGAATACAGTAAGAGTGAAAATCCTTATGAGGTATTTGCTTCCCACAAGAAATACAATTGCTAACTTTTTCTGACATCGGTCTAGAGCAAGAAAAAAGTTTCCCCAACGGGGTACTTAGCTTTAATGAAGACTTTGGTTCTGAAATTCGGATTTGAAAATCTCAGGAGTCGGCCGACCGGCACTTGCAAAATGCTTTTGCTTCGGGCACCGCATGGCAAGAAAGACAAAGAAAATGGCGTCAGCTGCATCTTTTATACCCCTGGCGCACTGACGTCAGGGAAGAGGCGACAGCAACCGACGCCGGACCTAGACTTTGGAATTCAGGCCGACTGAGGGTAGCCTGCCAGCAGGATAACCCAAGAGTAATGACTGCAATAGTGAAACAGGATGAACATCAGGAAAATATAAGCCAAATAGTTATGTTACATGCATCCATCCATCCATATATATATATACATACATATATATATATATATATATATATATATGTGTGTGTGTGTGTGTGTGTGTACACACACACACACACACACACACACACACACACACACACACACACACACACACAGATACACACATAGATATATGTATACATACACATCTAAATTCATCCGCTGTACAACAAAACTTCATAATAACAGTGATCTAAAAAAAATAAAACATCCAAAGTATACAAAAATATGAGCTAAGAGCGATACAGAGCAATATTGTTGCTGAATTCTGTAAAAGGTGGATTTTACTTTAATTTTGCGAACATAAATGTTGTTTAACTTTATATCTTCATTCTGTTTCTCCGTGCCCATCACATATCATACATAAATGTTGTTTAACTTTATATCTTCATTCTGTTTCTCCGTGCCCATCACATATCATGCATAAATGTTGTTTAACTTTATATCTTCATTCTGTTTCTCCGTGCCCATCACATATCATACATAAATGTTGTTTAACTTTATATCTTCATTCTGTTTCTCCGTGCCCATCAGATATCATACATAAATGTTGTTTAACTTTATATCTTCATTCTGTTTCTCCATGCCCATCACATATCATACATAAATGTTGTTTAACTTTATATTTTCATTCTGTTTCTCCGTGCCCATCACATATCATACACAAATGTTTTTAACTTTATATTAACATTCTGTTTCTCCGTGCACATCACATATCATACATAAATGTTTTTAACTTTATATTAACATTCTGTTTCTCCGTGCCCATCACATATCATACATAAATGTTGTTTAACTTTATATCTTCATTCTGTTTCTCCGTGCCCATCACATATCAAACATAAATGTTTTTAACTTTATATTTTCATACTGTTTCTCTGTGCCCATCACATATCATACATAAATGTTGTTTAACTTTATATCTTCATTCTGTTTCTCCGTGCCTATCACATATCATACATAAATGTTGTTTAACTTTATATTTACATTCTGTTTCTCCGTGCCCATCACATAAATGTTGTTTAACTTTATATCTTCATTCTGTTTCTACGTGCCCATCACATATCATACATAAATGTTGTTTAACTTTATATCTTCATTCTGTTTCTCCGTGCCCATCACATATAATACATAAATATTGTTTAACTTTATATCTTCATTCTGTTTCTCCGTGCCCATCACATATCATACATAAATGTTGTTTAACTTTATATCTTCATTCTGTTTCTCCGTGCCCATCACATATCATACATAAATGTTGTTTAACTTTATATCTTCATTCTGTTTCTCCGTGCCCATCACATATCATACATGAACAAAAATGATGGACTGAGTATGAATAACTGCTCGTACGACAAGGATGTGAACACGATTTATTCAATAACAAGACAGCAACAACTCCTGGTTTAGCGCTTTCGACTGTACAACAGTCTTCCTCAGAACAATAAAATGCAATGACATATCATACATAAATGTTTTTAACTTTATGTTTTCATTCTGTTTCTCCGTGCCCATCACATATCATACATAAATGTTGTTTAACTTTATATCTTCATTCTGTTTCTCCATGCCCATCACATATCATACATAAATGTTTTTAACTTTATGTTTTCATTCTGTTTCTCCGTGCCCATCACATATCATACATAAATGTTTTTAACTTTATATTTTCATTCTGTTTCTCCATGCCCATCACATATCATACATAAATGTTGTTTAAAGTACAGTTTTGTACCTACCATAAATGTAGATGTTCGAGGATCCACATTGCTGCAGTCCTAACCATTGGGTAGTCCGCTGTCCAGTCGGCCCGAATACCAAAGTATATGGCTGACGTCGGTCAAGGCGCATTAGACTGATGTCAGGACGTCAGGGTACTAATGCGCATGACCAACGTCATATCCTCAGTCTTTTCTTGCCCCAGATGTCAGAAGACCCTAAAAAAGACAAGGCCCAAACCAAAACACCAAAAAGCCCTGCACCAAACATATATACAATATATACAATAATATATATATATATAGTAACTCACACCACCACCCCTAAACAAAGAGGGGAAGGAGGGAGGGTAAATTGGACTGCAGCAATGTGGATCCTCGAACATCTACATTTATGGTAGGTACAAAACTGTACTATGTTCTTCATTCCACATTGCTGCAGTCCTAACCATTGGGTAGAATCCCAAAGCAGAGGTAAGGAGGCTGGCAAATCATAAGGAAGCAGGAGCTGTCAACATGCCTTGCAAAATAGCTGTGGCAAAACCAGCCCTGGATTTAGAGTAGAGAGGAAGGTGGTAATGCTTAGAGAAAGTATGTACTGAACTCCAAGTAGCTGCCTCCAAAATATCCTTAGTTGCCACCCCCCTTAGAAATGCTGTTGAAGTGGCAGTAGCCCTAGTGGAATGAGACCTAATCCCAGCTGGAATTTCCTTGCCATGATGGGAATAACAAAATGAAATGCAAAACCCAATCCACTTAGAAATAGTTTGCTTAGACACAGGCTTGCCCTTAGAACTCAAAGCAAAAGAAACAAACAACTGCTGAGACTGCCTGAAATCCTTAGTCCTGCTTAAATAATAACGCAACTGCCTATGTACATCTAAAGTGTGCAAAATCTTTTCCCCTTATTTTGGGGGTCTGCATAGAAAGTAGGCAAATGAATAGTTTTGTTTTAAGCCACACTAGAAACCACCTTAGGCATAAAGGAAGGATTAGTGCGTAATGATACCCTATCCTTATGGAAAATCAAAAGGGCTCTACTGCCATAAGGGCCTGCAACTCAGAAACCCTTCTTGCAGAAGTAATAGCCAACAAAAGCAGTCTTCCATGACAAGTATTTCAATTCAGCAGTAGCCAGGCTCAAAAGGTTGTAGAGTAAGTTTCTCCAACACAAAATTGAGATCCCAAGCAGGAGTAGGAGCTCTCACGGGGTCTTATATTCTTTGCCCTCTAAGAAATTGCTTGAACAAAGGATCACGAAAACAATGGTGGGTCACAATCATAGTGAGCTGAAATTGCTGCAGCATGAATCTTGATGGAAGAGAAAGACAAACCTTTGTCCAGTAACTCAGTAAGATATTGAAGAGCCACACTCAAATTTGGCTCAGTAATCTCCAAATTGTTTGCTGCACTCCAAAACAAAAATCTCTTCCATTTCTCTGCATTACACTTTCCTTGTACTAGGTCTTCTAGCTTCCATAATCACATTTAAAACTTGCTGAGGAAGCTGAGACCTGCTGTCTTTCAAAACAGAATATGCCAGGCTGTTAGATGTAGAGAGTGAAGCTCGACATTGAGCAGATGACCGTCCCTCTGAGACAACAGGTGTGGAATCAAGGGTAAAGGCCATGGAGGCTTCCTTACCAGACTCCTCAGTAATGGGTACCAGTGCTGCCGAGGCCAATCTGGAGCTATTAAAATCATCCTTGGCTTGTCTTGTCTGACTTTTAGAAGCACCTTTGGAAGAAGAGGCACAGGTGGAAAGGCATACACATGAAGATTTTTCCAACTGAAAGAAAGAGCATCCACTTTCCAAGCTGTGTGATGAAATCCTTTCGTGCAAAACTTTGGCAGCTGGTGGTTTAGTGGAGAAGCGAACAGATCTATGTCTGGAGTTCCCCATGACACTGTCAATGTTTGAAATACATGAAGATCCAGTTTCCACTGTGGGGATCCATGATTTGTCTGCTTAATACATCTGCTAAGGAGTTCTGTGCTCGGCAGAAACCTTGCCTGAAGAGTTAGTTGCAGACTGAGCGCAGTCTCCCATAAAATCATTGCTTGTCTGCACAATGGGTAAGAATGTGTTCCCCTTGTTTGTTGATGTACCACATGACAGTTGTGTTGTCTGTTAGAATCAACACCTGCCCTGGAAGAAGTAATTCCTTGAAAGCAATTAATGCAAACTGAACTGCCAACATCTCTTTCATGTTGATATGTAGATGCTGTAGTCTGGCAGGCCACTTGTCTTGTATCCACTTTCCATTTAGATGAGCTCCCCAAGCAACATCTGAGGCATCTGTCGTTAGAATCTGACTTGCCTCTGGCGGGTCACAGAGAGTCCCTTGTTTAGGTGACATTCCTGAGCCCACCACAAAAATTCCTTTTGAATGCAAGGTATTATTTGAATGACAGTGTCCAAATCCTGGCAGTGCTGTGTCCACAGATTTTGAGATACCATTGTAGCTTCCTCATATGCAGTTTGGCATTGGGAAGCACCAGAATACAAGATGCCATGAACCCTAAGGCTTGAAGGACTGTCCTTGCAGTCAGCCCGGACTGAAGAGATAGATGATGGAAGTAACTGGAAAGATTCTTTTGTTTGTCCGGGGTTAAAAAGGCCATCTGGGCTGCTGTATTCAGTCTCACACCCAGAGAGCACATGTCTTGAGAGGGTACTAGACTGGACTTTATTTCGTTCACAGAATACCCTAGGCATCTTAGCACTGCTATGACATATTCCAGATGCTGTAGAAGATCTTCTTTTTCTTGAGCCAGAATCAGGCAGTCGTCCAAGTAAGGATAGATTTGTATTCCTTTTAGCCTGAAGTAAGCTATCACTGGAGCCAGAACCTTTGTGAATACTCTGGGCGCAGTAGATAAGCCAAAGGGCAATGCAGAGAACTGATAATGAGAATTTCCAGCTCGAAAACGCAGGTACTTCCTGCAACTTAGTCTTATTGGCACATGAAGGTAAGCTTCCTTGAGATCTAAAGTTACCATCCAGTGATCTTTGCCCAGCAGAGGTAAAAGCTGTTGTAACGTCAACATCTTGAACTTGGGAATGTCCAGATAAGTGTTGAGGATAGATAAATCCAAAATTGGTCTCCACGTGTTCCCCTTCTTTGGTACTAGGAACAGGCGAGAATAAAATCCTAGGCCCCTTTCTGATACAGGGACTGACTGAATGGCCCCTATTTGGAGTAACAGAGAAATTTGCTTGTGAGCCTCTTTCCTTTGTGGAGGAACGTCTGGCATGCCTTTGAAAGGGGGCAATGTATGGAAATAAAACCTGTAACCGTGGTGAATGATATCCAACACCCAGCTGTCTTGAGTAATTAAATCCCAATTTTCTTTGAAAAGAGACAGTCTTCCTCCCAAAGGAGCTGCCAGACGAGAATCTACTGGCAGCTGAAAAGGCAGGTCATTGGGTCTGTTTCTGAAAGGACTGACCCCTGCCCTCACCAGAAGTCTGAGCAGGTGAACTCCTGTTCTAGGCCTAAAAGAACCTTGAGCTCTGCCTCTACCACGTCTAGACCTACCCCTAGACTGGGAATCATAAGCAGGATACGCCCATCCCTTAGTAGGCCAATTTCTACTAAACCCGTTGGCTGCACCTGCAAAAGTCTTTAACAGTTTGCATAGACTTAGCTTTGTCCTCCATTTTCTTTAAAACTGCTTCCACAGGCTTAACCAAACAACACATCAGACTGTAAAGGAGCATCCAAAATCCTTGTCTTAACATGCTCAGCTAAATTCTGATCCCTCAACCAGGCATGCCTGCGAAGAACAGAACTAGTGGCAGCCACCCTCGAGGAGGCCTGTACAGCATCAAAACCACATTGCAAAGAATGCTTACCCACTTGTTCAGACACATGAACTAAATCCAGCAACTCTTTACACTCAATACCTTCCGCCAAAGCATCCACCTTAGATTTCAATTGTGAAAGGAGATAATTTTGATATTTTAGCATGTGAAACTGACAATTCAACGCCTCATGGCTAAAGTGGAAGAAGTATACACTTTCTTTCCCCATCTATCCAAAGCCCTTGCCTCTTTATCAGTGGGAACAGGATTTTTAACAACAGAGGCCTTAACACCTTTAGGTCCCTGAGAAACAGTTTCGGGTCCGCCCTAGGACTCTTAAAAGATACTTATGAGCTTCAGGCACCCTATAGTACCTATCAGGTTTAACAGGGCAGGAGGCAAAGAATCAGGATTCAGGGAAGCCTCTGCAAAAACATCTTCCACCACATTCAACACAGGAGGTATAGCTAATGGCCTATGCTGGGGTAAAAACAAGAATTCCCTAAGCCTTTTCCTGGAATCAGAGTAATCTTGGCCTTCCCATTTAAAGTGCTCCCTCATGGAATGCAGAGTCTCTGAAAATGAGAAATCCTCAGGAGGAGAAGCTGTGAGTGGAATCATCCACATCAGAATCAGAATAAGGAGGATACTCCTGCAAATCTTCCGCAGAAGACTCAGAAGCCTCTGAACACTGTTCAAAACTCTCAAACTCAGGTTCCACCCTAGGCCTCTTATCAGGAGGGGGCATAGAACCTCTAATCATAGTAATCAAATCTTCTGCCATTTTAAGCATATGTTTCTTAGGCACAGAACCTGAAGTGCCAGGAGAAGCCCCCACAGAAGCTAAACTTGGCCTACCTCTCAAAGAAGTTTTGGAAACAGAAGGAGAGGCTCTAACCACCTTGGGAAGAGAGGGAAGAACAGTTACCTGAGAAGCCCCCTCAGCCTGGCCTACCTCCTGAGAGGGCACATCCTGAAACAGTAAAGTCTCAGCCTGAGACTCCAAAGAAACTCCTGGCAAAACCTCTGGCTCCACTGAGCCTTCTAAAGAACCGACGTCCGGGACTGCCGGTTCATCAACCCTAGGCTTTGCTGTTTTGTCCTTGCGCTTTTTGGAAGCCAGGCGTCGGAGCATCCGGCGGCATTCTATAATTACAACGCTTCCCAAACACTAACCTGGCACAGTCTAACCTTCTCTTAATAGTGCGTTTGTTAAATCTAGCACAAGGCGGCAACCAACAACGCCGTGCTCAGGCCCTAAGCAAGGTATACACAAAGTATGGTAATCCCTATGAGGTATCTGTTTCCCACAAGAAATACAGTTATTCACTTTTTCTGACATCCGGTAAAATACTGAGGCAAGAAAAACAAAATGTTCCAACGGGTACTTAGCCAACTTTGATTCGGTCTGAAACTCCGACTTCAGAAAATTTCAGAACGCCAACCTGCACTCGCAAAACTGCTTCTGCATCGGACCATGCGGCAAAAAAGACTGAGGATATGACGTGGGTCATGCGCATTAGTACCCTGCCGTCCTGACATCAGTCTAATGCCTTGACCGGCCAGCCATATACTTTGGTATTCGGGCCGACTGGACAGCGGACTACCCAATGGTTAGGACTGCAGCAATGTGGAATGAAGAACATCTTTATATTTTCATTCTGTTTCTCCGTGCCCATCACATATCATACATAAATGTTGTTTAAGTTTATATTCTCATTCTGTTTCTCCGTGCCCATCACATATCATACATAAATGCTGTTTAACTTTATATCTTAATTCTGTTTCTCCGTGCCCAACACATATCATACATACATGTTGTTTAACTTTATATCTTCATTCTGTTTCTTTCAGATATCATTCTGTTGTTTAACTTTAGATCTTCATTCTGTTTCTCCATGCCCATCACATATCATACATAAATGTTGTTTAACTTTATATTTTCATTCTGTTTCTCCGTGCCCATCACATATCATACATAAATGTTGTTTAACTTTATATCTTCATTCTGTTTCTCCGTGCCCATCACATATCATACATAAATGTTGTTTAACTTTATATCTTCATTCTGTTTCTCCGCGCCCATCACATATCATACATAAATGTTGTTTAACTTTATATCTTCATTCTGTTTCTCCACCCATCACATATCATACATAAATGTT
Organism: Protopterus annectens; assembly: GCF_019279795.1. Taxonomy (NCBI): domain Eukaryota; kingdom Metazoa; phylum Chordata; order Ceratodontiformes; family Protopteridae; genus Protopterus; species Protopterus annectens. Next base: position 89,990,571 of record NC_056750.1, read on the forward strand.
GTTTAACTTTATATCTTCATTCTGTTTCTCCTCACATATCATACATAAATGTTGTTTAACTTTATATCTTCATTCTGTTTCTTCACATATCATACATAAATGTTGTTTAACTTTATATCTTCATTCTGTTTCTCCGTGCCCATCACATATCATACATAAATGTTGTTTAACTTTATATCTTCATTCTGTTTCTCCGTGCCCATCACATATCATACATAAATGTTGTTTAACTTTATATCTTCATTCTGTTTCTCCGTGCCCATCACATATCATACATAAATGTTGTTTAACTTTATATCTTCATTCTGTTTCTCCGTGCCCATCACATATCATACATGAACAAAAATGATGGACTGAGTATGAATAACTGCTCGTACGACAAGGATGTGAACACGATTTATTCAATAACAAGACAGCAACAACTCCTGGTTTAGCGCTTTCGACTGTACAACAGTCTTCCTCAGAACAATAAAATGCAATGACATATCATACATAAATGTTTTTAACTTTATATTTTCATTCTGTTTCTCCGTGCCCATCACATATCATACATAAATGTTGTTTAACTTTATATCTTCATTCTGTTTCTCCATGCCCATCACATATCATACATAAATGTTGTTTAACTTTATATCTTCATTCTGTTTCTCCGTGCCCATCACATATCATACATAAATGTTTTTAACTTTATATTTTCATTCTGTTTCTCCATGCCCATCACATATCATACATAAATGTTGTTTAACTTTATATTTTCATTCTGTTTCTCCGTGCCCATCACATATCATACATAAATGTTGTTTAAGTTTATATTCTCATTCTGTTTCTCCGTGCCCATCACATATCATACATAAATGCTGTTTAACTTTATATCTTAATTCTGTTTCTCCGTGCCCAACACATATCATACATACATGTTGTTTAACTTTATATCTTCATTCTGTTTCTTTATATCATTCTGTTTAACTTTATATCTTCATTCTGTTTCTCCGTGCCCATCACATATCATACATAAATGTTGTTTAACTTTATATTTACATTCTGTTTCTCCGTGCCCATCACATATCATACATAAATGTTGTTTAACTTTATATCTTCATTCTGTTTCTCCGTGCCCATCACATATAATATATAAATATTGTTTAACTTTATATCTTCATTCTGTTTCTCCGTGCCCATCACATGTCATACATAAATGTTGTTTAACTTTATATCTTCATTCTGTTTCTCCGTGCCCATCACATATCATACATGAACAAAAAAATGGATTATATTTTATGAATAACTTCCTTCATCATCTATCAAATATCGCACATTGTTCAATAACACCTTTAACAACTCCTTCTGCTTCTTTCGGCATCACATATCATACACAAATGTTGCTTAAAATCAATAGACTATCATACATAAATGCTGTTTAACTTTAAATTCTCATTCTGTTTCTCCGTGCCCATCACATATCATACATAAATGTTTTTAACTTTATGTTTTCATTCTGTTTCTCCACATCACATATCATACATAAATGTTGTTTAACTTTATATCTTCATTCTGTTTCTCCGTGCCCATCACATATCATACATAAATGTTTTTAACTTTATGTTTTCATTCTGTTTCTCCGTGCCCATCACATATCATACATAAATGTTTTTAACTTTATATTTTCATTCTGTTTCTCCGTGCCCATCACATATCATACACAAATGTTGCTTAACTTTATATTTTCATTCTGTTTCTCCGTGCCAATCACATATCATACATAAATGTTTTTAACTTTATATCTTCATTCTGTTTCTCCGTGCCCATCACATATCATACATAAATGCTGTTTACCTTTATATCTTCATTCTGTTTCTCCGTGCCCATCACATATCATACATAAATGTTGTTTAACTTTATATTCTCATTCTGTTTCTCCGTGCCCATCACATATCATACATAAATGCTGTTTAACTTTATATCTTAATTCTGTTTCTCCGTGCCCATCACATATCATACATAAATGTTTTTAACTTTATATCTTCATTCTGTTTCTCCGTGCCCATCACATATCATACATAAATGTTTTTAACTTTATATCTTCATTCTGTTTCTCTGTGCCCATCACATATCATACATAAATGTTGTTTAACTTTATATCTTCATTCTGTTTCTCCGTGCCCATCACATATCATACATAAATATTGTTTAACTTTATATCTTCATTCTGTTTCTCCGTGCCCATCACATATCATACATAAATGTTGTTTAACTTTAGATCTTCATTCTGTTTCTCCGTACCCATCACATATCATACATAAATGTTGTTTAACTTTATATCTTCATTCTGTTTCTCTGTGCCCATCACATATCATACATAAATATTGTTTAACTTTATATCTTCATTCTGTTTCTCCGTGCCCATCACATATCATACATAAATGCTGTTTACCTTTATATTTTCATTCTGTTTCTCCGTGCCCATCACATATCATACATAAATGTTGTTTAACTTTAGATCTTCATTCTGTTTCTCCATGCCCATGACATATCATACATAAATGCTGTTTACCTTTATATCTTCATTCTGTTTCTCCGTGCCCATCACATATCATACATAAATGTTGTTTAACTTTAGATCTTCATTCTGTTTCTCCGTGCCCATCACATATCATACATAAATGTTGTTTAACTTTAGATCTTCATTCTGTTTCTCCGTGCACATCACATATCATACATAAATGTTGTTTAACTTTATATCTTCATTCTGTTTCTCCATGCCCATCAAATATCATACATAAATGTTTTTAACTTTATGTTTTCATTCTGTTTCTCAGTGCCCATCACATATCATACATAAATGTTTTTAACTTTATGTTTTCAATCTGTTTCTCCGTGCCCATCACATATCATACATAAATGTTGTTAAACTTTATATCTTCATTCTGTTTCTCCATGCCCATCACATATCATACATAAATGTTGTTAAACTTTATATCTTCATTCTGTTTCTCCGTGCCCATCACATATCATACATAAATGTTGTTTAACTTTAGATCTTCATTCTGTTTCTCCGTGCACATCACATATCATACACAAATGTTGTTTAACTTTATATCTTCATTCTGTTTCTCCGTACCCATCACATATCGTACATAAATGTTTTTAACTTTATATTTTCATTCTGTTTCTCAGTGCCCATCACATAACATACATAAATGTTGTTTAACTTTATATCTTCATTCTGTTTCTCCGTGCCCATCACATATCATACATAAATGCTGTTTACCTTTATATTTTCATTCTGTTTCTCCATGCCCATCACATATTATACATAAATGCTGTTTACCTTTATATTTTCATTCTGTTTATCCGTGCCCATCACATATCATACATAAAAGTTGTTTAACTTTATATCTTCATTCTGTTTTTCCGTACTCATCACATATCATACATAAATGTTGTTTAACTTTATATTTTCATTCTGTTTCTCCGTGCCCATCACATATCATACATAAATGTTGTTTAACTTTAGATCTTCATTCTGTTTCTCCGTGCCCATCACATATCATAGATAAATGTTGTTTAACTTTATGTTTTCATTCTGTTTCTCCGTGCCCATCACATATCATACATAAATGTTGTTTAGCTTTATATTTACATTCTGTTTCTCCATGCCCATCACATAACATACATAAATGTTGTTTAACTTTAGATCTTCATTCTGTTTCTCCATGCCCATCACATATCATTCATAAATGTTGTTTAACTTTAGATCTTCATTCTTTTTCTCCGTGCCCATCACATATCATACATAAATGTTGTTTAACTTTAGATATTCATTCTGTTTCTCCGTGCACATCACATATCATACATAAATGTTGATTAACTTTATATTTTCATTCTGTTTCTACGTACCCATCAAATATCATACATAAATGTTGTTTACCTTTATATCTTCATTCTGTTTCTCCGTGCCCATCACATATCATACACAAATGTTGTTTAACTTTATATCTTCATTCTGTTTCTCCGTACCCATCACAATTCATACATAAATGTTGTTTAACTTTATATTTTATTTCTGTTTCTCCGTACCCATCACATATCGTACATAAATGTTTTTAACTTTATATTTTCATTCTGTTTCTCAGTGCCCATCACATAACATACATAAATGTTGTTTAACTTTATATCTTCATTCTGTTTCTCCGTGCCCATCACATATCATACATAAATGTTGTTTAACTTTATATCTTCATTCTGTTTCTCCGTGCCCATCACATATCATACACAAATGTTGTTTAACTTTATATCTTCATTCTGTTTCTCCGTACCCATCACAATTCATACATAAATGTTGTTTAACTTTATATTTTATTTCTGTTTCTCCGTACCCATCACATATCGTACATAAATGTTTTTAACTTTATATTTTCATTCTGTTTCTCAGTGCCCATCACATAACATACATAAATGTTGTTTAACTTTATATCTTCATTCTGTTTCTCCGTGCCCATCACATATCATACATAAATGTTGTTTAACTTTATATTTTCATTCTGTTTCTCCGTGCCCATCGCATATCATACATAAATGTTGTTTAACTTTATATCTTCATTCTGTTTCTCCATGTCCATCACATATCATACATAAATGTTGTTTAACTTTATGTTTTCATTCTGTTTCTCCGTGCCCATCGCATATCATACATAAATGTTGTTTAACTTTATATCTTCATTCTGTTTCTCCGTGACCATCACATAACATACATAAATGTTGTTTAACTTCATATCTTCATTCTGTTTCTCCGTGCCCATCATATATCATACATAAATGCTGTTTAACTTTATATTTTCATTCTGTTTCTCCATGCCCATCACATACCATACATAAATGCTGTTTAACTTTATATCTTCATTCTGTTTCTCCATGTCCATCACATATCATACATAAATGTTGTTTAACTTTATGATTTCATTCTGTTTCTCCGTGACCATCGCATATCATACATAAATGTTGTTTAACTTTATATCTTCATTCTGTTTCTCCGTGACCATCACATAACATACATAAACGTTGTTTAACTTTATATCTTCATTCTGTTTCTCCGTGCCCATCACATATCATACATAAATGCTGTTTAACTTTATATTTTCATTCTGTTTCTCCATGCCCATCACATATCATACATAAATGCTGTTTAACTTTATATCTTCATTCTGTTTCTCCGTGCCCATCACATATCATACATAAATGTTGTTTAACTTTATGTTTTCATTCTGTTTCTCCGTGCCCATCAGATATCATACATAAATGTTGTTTAACTTTATATCTTCATTCTGTTTCTCCGTGCCCATCACATATCATACATAAATGTTATTTAACTTTATATCTTCATTCTGTTTCTCCATGCCCATCACATATCATACATAAATGTTGTTTAACTTTAGATCTTCATTCTGTTTCTCCGTGCCCATCACATATCATACATAAATGTTGTTTAACTTTAGATCTTCATTCTGTTTCTCCGTGCCCATCACATATCATACATAAATGTTGTTTAACTTTAGATCTTCATTGTGTTTCTATGTGCCCATCACATATCATACATAAATGTTTTTAACTTTATATTTTCATTCTGTTTCTACGTGCCCATCACGTATCATACATAAACATTGTTTAACTTTATATCTTCATTCTGTTTCTCCGTGCCCGTCACATATCATACATAAATGTTGTTTAACTTTAGATCTTCATTCTGTTTCTCTGTGCCCATCACATATCATACATAAATGTTGTTTAACTTTAGATATTCTTTCTGTTTCTACGTGCCATCACGTATCATACATAAATGTTGTTTAACTTTATATTTTCATTCTGTTTCTCCGAGCCCATCACATATCATACATAAATGTTGTTTAACTTTAGATATTCATTCTGTTTCTAAGTGCCCATCAGATATCATACATAAATGTTGTTTAACTTTATATCTTCATTCTGTTTCTCCATGCCCATCACATATCATACATAAATGTTGTTTAAGTTTAGATCTTCATTTTGTTTCTCCATGCCCATCACATATCATACATAAATGTTGTTTAATTTTATATTTACAATCTGTTTCTCCGTGCCCATCACATATCATACATAAATGTTGTTTAACTTTATATTCTCATTCTGTTTCTCCGTGCCCATCAGATATCATACATAAATGTTGTTTAACTTTATATCTTCATTCTGTTTCTCCGTGCCCATCACATATCATACATAAATGTTGTTTAACTTTATATCTTCATTCTGTTTCTCCGTGCCCATCACATATCATACATAAATGTTGTTTAACTTTAGATCTTCATTCTGTTTCTCCGTGCCCATCACATATCATACATAAATGTTGTTTAACTTTATGTTTTCATTCTGTTTCTCCATGCCCGTCACATATCATACATAAATGTTGTTTAACTTTAGATCTTCCTTCTGTTTCTCCGTGCCCAGCGCATATCATACATAAATGTTGTTTAACTTTATATCTTCATTCTGTTTCTCCATGCCCATCACATATCATACATAAATGTTGTTTAACTTTATATTTACATTCTGTTTCTCCGTGCCCATCACATATCATACATAAATGTTTTTAACTTTAGATCTTCATTCTGTTTCTCCGTGCCCATCACATATCATACATAAATGTTGCTTAACTTTATATCTTCATTCTGTTTCTCCATGTCCATCACATATCATACATAAATGCTGTTTACCTTTATATTTTCATTCTCTTTCTCCATGCTCATCACATAACATACATAAATGTTGTTTAACTTTATATCTTCATTCTGTTTCTCCATGTCCATCACATATCATACATAAATGCTGTTTACCTTTATATCTTCATTCTGTTTCTCATTGCCCATCACATATCATACATAAATGTTGTTTAACTTTATGTTTTCATTCTGTTTCTCCGTGCCCATCACATATCATACATAAATGTTTTTAACTTTAGATCTTCATTCTGTTTCTCCGTGCCCATCACATGTCATACATAAATGTTGTTTAACTTTATATTTTCATTCTGTTTCTCCGTGCCCATCGCATATCACACATAAATGTTGTTTAACTTTATATCTTCATTCTGTTTCTCCGTGCCCATCACATATCATACATAAATGTTTTTAACTTTATGTTTTCAATCTGTTTCTCCGTGCCCATCACATATCATACATAAATGTTGTTAAACTTTTTATCTTCATTCTGTTTCTCCATGCCCATCACATATCAGACATAAATATTGTTTAACTTTATATCTTCATTCTGTTTCTCCGTGCCCATCACATATCATGCATAAATGTTGCTTAACTTTATATCTTCATTCTGATTCTCCGTGCCCATCACATATCATACATAAATGTTGTTTAACTTTATATCTTCATTCTGTTTCGCCGTGCCCATCACATAACATACATAAATGTTGTTAAACTTTATATCTTCATTCTGTTTCTCCGTGCCCATCACATATCATACATAAATGCTGTTTACCTTTATATTTTCATTCTGTTTCTCCGTGCCCATCACTTATCATACATAAAAGTTGTTTAACTTTATATCTTCATTCTGTTTCTCCGTGCCCATCACATATCATACATAAATGTTGTTTAACTTTATATCTTCATTCTGTTTCTCCATGCCCATCACATATCATACATAAATGTTGTTTAACTTTATATCTTCATTCTGTTTCTCCGTGCCCATCACATATCATGCATAAATGTTGTTTAACTTTATATCTTCATTCTGATTCTCCGTGCCCATCACATATCATACATAAATGTTGTTTAACTTTATATCTTCATTCTGTTTCACCGTGCCCATCACATAACATACATAAATGTTGTTTAACTTTATGTTTTCATTCTGTTTCTCCGTGCCCATCACATATCATACATAAATGTTGTTTAACTTTATATTTACATTCTGTTTCTCCCTGCCCATCACATAACATACATAAATGTTGTTTAACTTTATATCTTCATTCTGTTTCTCCGTGCCCATCACATATCATACATAAATGTTGCTTAACTTTATATCTTCATTCTGTTTCTCCATGCCCATCACATATCATACATAAATGTTGTTTAACTTTAGATCTTCATTCTGTTTCTCCGTGCCCATCACATATCATACATAAATGTTGTTTAACTTTAGATCTTCATTCTGTTTCTCCGTGCCCATCACATATCATACATAAATGTTGTTTAACTTTAGATCTTCATTGTGTTTCTATGTGCCCATCACATATCATACATAAATGTTTTTAACTTTATATTTTCATTCTGTTTCTACGTGCCCATCACGTATCATACATAAACATTGTTTAACTTTATATCTTCATTCTGTTTCTCCGTGTCTGCCACATATCATACATAAATGTTGTTTAACTTTAGATCTTCATTCTGTTTCTCTGTGCCCATCACATATCATACATAAATGTTGTTTAACTTTAGATATTCTTTCTGTTTCTACGTGCCATCACGTATCATACATAAATGTTGTTTAACTTTATATTTTCATTCTGTTTCTCCGAGCCCATCACATATCATACATAAATGTTGTTTAACTTTAGATATTCATTCTGTTTCTAAGTGCCCATCAGATATCATACATAAATGTTGTTTAACTTTATATCTTCATTCTGTTTCTCCGTGCCCATCACATATCATACATAAATGTTGTTTAAGTTTAGATCTTCATTTTGTTTCTCCATGCCCATCACATATCATACATAAATGTTGTTTAACTTTATATTTACAATCTGTTTCTCCGTGCCCATCACATATCATACATAAATGTTGTTTAACTTTATATTCTCATTCTGTTTCTCCGTGCCCATGAGATATCATACATAAATGTTGTTTAACTTCATATCTTCATTCTGTTTCTCCGTGCCCATCACATATCATACATAAATGTTGTTTAACTTTATATCTTCATTCTGTTTCTCCGTGCCCATCACATATCATACATAAATGTTGTTTAACTTTAGATCTTCATTCTGTTTCTCCGTGCCCATCACATATCATACATAAATGTTGTTTAACTTTATGTTTTCATTCTGTTTCTCCATGCCCGTCACATATCATACATAAATGTTGTTTAACTTTAGATCTTCCTTCTGTTTCTCCGTGCCCAGCGCATATCATACATAAATGTTGTTTAACTTTATATCTTCATTCTGTTTCTCCATGCCCATCACATATCATACATAAATGTTGTTTAACTTTATATTTACATTCTGTTTCTCCGTGCCCATCACATATCATACATAAATGTTTTTAACTTTAGATCTTCATTCTGTTTCTCCGTGCCCATCACATATCATACATAAATGTTGCTTAACTTTATATCTTCATTCTGTTTCTCCATGTCCATCACATATCATACAGAAATGCTGTTTACCTTTATATTTTCATTCTGTTTCTCCATGCCCATCACATAACATACATAAATGTTGTTTAACTTTATATCTTCATTCTGTTTCTCCATGTCCATCACATATCATACATAAATGCTGTTTACCTTTATATCTTCATTCTGTTTCTCATTGCCCATCACATATCATACATAAATGTTGTTTAACTTTATATTTTCATTCTGTTTCTCCGTGCCCATCACATATCATACATAAATGTTTTTAACTTTAGATCTTCATTCTGTTTCTCCGTGCCCATCACATGTCATACATAAATGTTGTTTAACTTTATATTTTCATTCTGTTTCTCCGTGCCCATCGCATATCACACATAAATGTTGTTTAACTTTATATCTTCATTCTGTTTCTCCGTGCCCATCACATATCATACATAAATGTTTTTAACTTTCTGTTTTCAATCTGTTTCTCCGTGCCCATCACATATCATACATAAATGTTCTTAAACTTTTTATCTTCATTCTGTTTCTCCATGCCCATCACATATCAGACATAAATATTGTTTAACTTTATATCTTCATTCTGTTTCTCCGTGCCCATCACATATCATGCATAAATGTTGTTTAACTTTATATCTTCATTCTGATTCTCCGTGCCCATCACATATCATACATAAATGTTGTTTAACTTTATATCTTCATTCTGTTTCGCCGTGCCCATCACATAACATACATAAATGTTGTTAAACTTTATATCTTCATTCTGTTTCTCCGTGCCCATCACATATCATACATAAATGCTGTTTACCTTTTTATTTTCATTCTGTTTCTCCATGCCCATCACTTATCATACATAAAAGTTGTTTAACTTTATATCTTCATTCTGTTTCTCCGTGCCCATCACATATCATACATAAATGTTGTTTAACTTTATATCTTCATTCTGTTTCTCCATGCCCATCACATATCATACATAAATGTTGTTTAACTTTATATCTTCATTTTGTTTCTCCGTGCCCATCACATATCATACATAAATGTTGTTTAACTTTATATCTTCATTCTGTTTCTCTGTGCCCATCACATATCATACATAAATGTTGTTTAACTTTATATTTACATTCTGTTTCTCCCTGCCCATCACATAACATACATAAATGTTGTTTAACTTTAGATCTTCATTCTGTTTCTCGGTGCCCATCACATATCATACATAAATGTTGTTTAACTTTATATCTTCATTCTGTTTCTCTGGGCCCATCACATATCATGCATAAATGTTGTTTAACTTTATGTTTTCATTCTGTTTCTCCGTGCCCATCACATATCATACATAAATGTTGTTTAACTTTACATTTACATTCTGTTTCTCCATGCCCATCACATAACATACATAAATGTTGTTTAACTATATATCTTCATTCTGTTTCTCCATGCCCATCACATACCATACATAAATGTTGTTTAACTTTATATTCTCATTCTGTTTCTCCGTGCCCATCACATATCGTACATAAATGTTTTTAACTTTATATCTTCATTCTGTTTCTCCGTGCCCATCACATATCATACATAAATGCTGTTTAACTTTATATCTTCATTCTGTTTCTCCGTGCCCATCACATATCATACATAAATGTTGTTTAACTTTATATTTTCATTCTGTTTCTACGTACCCATCACATATCATACATAAATGATGTTTAACTTTATATCTTCATTCTGTTTCGCCGTGCCCATCACATAACATACATAAATGTTGTTAAACTTTATATCTTCATTCTGTTTCTCCGTGCCCATCACATATCATACATAAATGCTGTTTACCTTTATATTTTCATTCTGTTTCTCCGTGCCCATCACTTATCATACATAAAAGTTGTTTAACTTTATATCTTCATTCTGTTTCTCCGTGCCCATCACATATCATACATAAATGTTGTTTAACTTTATATCTTCATTCTGTTTCTCCATGCCCATCACATATCATACATAAATGTTGTTTAACTTTATATCTTCATTTTGTTTCTCCGTGCCCATCACATATCATACATAAATGTTGTTTAACTTTATATCTTCATTCTGTTTCTCTGTGCCCATCACATATCATACATAAATGTTGTTTAACTTTATGTTTTCATTCTGTTTCTCCGTGCCCATCACATATCATACATAAATGTTGTTTAACTTTATATTTACATTCTGTTTCTCCCTGCCCATCACATAACATACATAAATGTTGTTTAACTTTAGATCTTCATTCTGTTTCTCGGTGCCCATCACATATCATACATAAATGTTGTTTAACTTTATATCTTCATTCTGTTTCTCTGGGCCCATCACATATCATGCATAAATGTTGTTTAACTTTATGTTTTCATTCTGTTTCTCCGTGCCCATCACATATCATACATAAATGTTGTTTAACTTTACATTTACATTCTGTTTCTCCATGCCCATCACATAACATACATAAATGTTGTTTAACTATATATCTTCATTCTGTTTCTCCATGCCCATCACATATCATACATAAATGTTGTTTAACTTTATATTCTCATTCTGTTTCTCCGTGCCCATCACATATCGTACATAAATGTTTTTAACTTTATATCTTAATTCTGTTTCTCCGTGCCCATCACATATCATACATAAATGCTGTTTAACTTTATATCTTCATTCTGTTTCTCCGTGCCCATCACATATCATACATAAATGTTGTTTAACTTTATATTTTCATTCTGTTTCTACGTACCCATCACATATCATACATAAATGATGTTTAACTTTATATCTTCATTCTGTTTCTCCGTGCCCATCACATATCATACATAAATGTTGTTTAACTTTATATCTTCATTCTGTTTCTCCGTGCACATCACATATCATACATAAATGTTGTTTAACTTTATATCTTCATTCTGTTTCTCCGTGCCCATCACATATCGTACATAAATGTTTTTAACTTTATATCTTCATTCTGTTACTCCGTGCCCATCACATATCATACATAAATGTTGTTTAACTTTATATTTTCATTCTGTTTCTATGTACCCATCACATATCATACATAAATGTTGTTTAACTTTATATCTTCATTCTGTTTCTCCGTGCCCATCACATATCATACATAAATGTTGTGTAACGTTATATCTTCATTCTGTTCCTCCGTGCACATCACATATCATACATAAATGTTGTTTAACTTTAGATCTTCATTCTGTTTCTCCGTGCCCATCACATATCATACATAAATGTTGTTTAACTTTATATCTTCATTCTGTTTCTCAGTGCCCATCACATATCATACATAAATGTTTTTAACTTTATATTTACATTCTGTTTCTCCGTGCCAATCACATATCATACATAAATATTGTTTAACTTTATGTTTTCATTCTGTTTCTCCATGCCCATCACATATCATACACAAATGTTGTTTAACTTTATATCTTCATTCTGTTTCTCCGTACCCATCACAATTCATACATAAATGTTGTTTAACTTTATATTTTATTTCTGTTTCTCCGTACCCATCACATATCGTACATAAATGTTTTTAACTTTATATTTTCATTCTGTTTCTCCGTGCCCATCACATATCATGCATAAATGCTGTTTACCTTTATATCTTCATTCTGTTTCTCCATGTCCATCACATATCATACATAAATGTTGTTTAACTTTATGTTTTCATTCTGTTTCTCCGTGCCCATCGCATATCATACATAAATGTTGTTTAACTTTATATCTTCATTCTGTTTCTCCGTGCCCATCACATATCATACATAAATGTTGTTTAACTTTATATCTTCATTCTGTTTCTCCGTGCCCATCACATATCATACATAAATGTTGTTTAACTTTATATTTACATTCTATTTCTCCATGCCCATCACATAACATACTTAAATGTTGTTTAACTTTCGATCTTCATTCTGTTTCTCCGTGCCCATCACATCTCATTCATAAATGTTGTTTAACTTTATATCTTCATTCTGTTTCTCCGTGCCCATCACATATCAACCATAAATGTTGTTTACCTTTATATCTTCATTCTGTTTCTCCGTGCCCATCACATATCATACACAAGTGTTGTTTAACTTTATATCTTCATTCTGTTTCTCCGTACCCATCACAATTCATACATAAATGTTGTTTAACTTTATATTTTATTTCTGTTTCTCCGTACCCATCACATATCGTACATAAATGTTTTTAACTTTATATTTTAATTTGTTTCTCAGTGCCCATCACATAACATACATAAACGTTGTTTAACTTTATATCTTCATTCTGTTTCTCCGTGCCCATCACATATCATACATAAATGTTGTTTAACTTTATATTTTCATTCTGTTTCTCCATGCCCATCACATATCATACATAAATGTTGTTTAACTTTATGTTTTCATTCTGTTTCTCCGTGCCCATCGCATATCATACATAAATGTTGTTTAACTTTATATCTTCATTCTGTTTCTCCATGTCCATCACATATCATACATAAATGTTGTTTAACTTTATGTTTTCATTCTGTTTCTCCGTGCCCATCGCATATCATACATAAATGTTGTTTAACTTTATATCTTCATTCTGTTTCTCCGTGACCATCACATAACATACATAAATGTTGTTTAACTTTATATCTTCATTCTGTTTCTCCGTGCCCATCACATATCATACATAAATGCTGTTTAACTTTATATCTTCATTCTGTTTCTCCATGTCCATCACATATCATACATAAATGTTGTTTAACTTTATGTTTTCATTCTGTTTCTCCGTGTCCATCGCATATCATACATAAATGTTGTTTAAATTTATATCTTCATTCTGTTTCTCCGTGACCATCACATAACATACATAAATGCTGTTTAACTTTATATTTTCATTCTGTTTCTCCGTGCCCATCACATATCATACATAAATGTTGTTTAACTTTATGTTTTCATTCTGTTTCTCCGTGCCCATCAGATATCATACATAAACGTTGTTTAACTTTATATCTTCATTCTGTTTCTCCGTGCCCATCACATATCATACATAAATGTTGTTTAACTTTATATCTTCATTCTGTTTCTCCATGCCCATCACATATCATACATAAATGTTGTTTAACTTTATATTTACAATCTGTTTCTCCGTGCCCATCACATATCATACATAAATGTTGTTTAACTTTATATTCTCATTCTGTTTCTCCGTGCCCATCACATATCGTACATAAATGTTGTTTAACTTTATGTTTTCATTCTGTTTCTCCCTGCCCATCACATATCATACATAAATGTTTAACTTTATATCTTCATTCTGTTACTCCGTTCCCATCACATATCATACATAAATGTTGTTTAACTTTATATTTTCATTCTGTTTCTACGTACCCATCACATATCATACATAAATGTTGTTTAACTTTATATCTTCATTCTGTTTCTCCGTGCCCATCACATATCATACATAAATGTTGTGTAACTTTATATCTTCATTCTGTTTCTCCGTGCACATCACATATCATACATAAATGTTGTTTAACTTTAGATCTTCATTCTGTTTCTCCGTGCCCATCACATATCATACATAAAAGTTGTTTAACTTTATATCTTCATTCTGTTTCTCAGTGCCCATCACATATCATACATAAATGTTTTTAACTTTATATTTACATTCTGTTTCTCCGTGCCAATCACATATCATACATAAATATTGTTTAACTTTATGTTTTCATTCTGTTTCTCCATGCCCATCACATATCATACACAAATGTTGTTTAACTTTATATCTTCATTCTGTTTCTCCGTACCCATCACAATTCATTCATAAATGTTGTTTAACTTTATATTTTATTTCTGTTTCTCCGTACCCATCACATATCGTACATAAATGTTTTTAACTTTATATTTTCATTCTGTTTCTCCGTGCCCATCACATATCATGCATAAATGCTGTTTAACTTTATATCTTCATTCTGTTTCTCCATGTCCATCACATATCATACATAAATGTTGTTTAACTTTATGTTTTCATTCTGTTTCTCCGTGCCCATCACATATCATACATAAATGTTGTTTAACTTTATATCTTCATTCTGTTTCTCCGTGCCCATCACATATCATACATAAATGTTGTTTAACTTTATATTTACATTCTATTTCTCCATGCCCATCACATAACATACTTAAATGTTGTTTAACTTTAGATCTTCATTCTGTTTCTCCGTGCACATCACATATCATACATAAATGTTGTTTAACTCTATATTTTCATTATGTTTCTACGTACCCATCACATATCATACATAAATGTTGTTTACCTTTATATCTTCATTCTGTTTCTCCGTGCCCATCACATATCATACATAAATGTTGTTTAACTTTATATCTTCATTCTGTTTCTCCGTGCCCATCACATATCATACATAAATGTTGTTTAACTTTATATTTTCATTCTGTTTCTCCATGCCCATCACATATCATACATAAATGTTGTTTAACTTTATGTTTTCATTCTGTTTCTCCGTGCCCATCGCATATCATACATAAATGTTGTTTAACTTTATATCTTCATTCTGTTTCTCCATGTCCATCACATATCATACATAAATGTTGTTTAACTTTATGTTTTCATTCTGTTTCTCCGTGCCCATCGCATATCATACATAAATGTTGTTTAACTTTATATCTTCATTCTGTTTCTCCGTGACCATCACATAACATACATAAATGTTGCTTAACTTTATATCTTCATTCTGTTTCTCCGTGCCCAACACATATCATACATAAATGCTGTTTAACTTTATATCTTCATTCTGTTTCTCCATGTCCATCACATATCATACATAAATGTTGTTTAACTTTATGTTTTCATTCTGTTTCTCCGAGTCCATCGCATATCATACATAAATGTTGTTTAACTTTATATCTTCATTCTGTTTCTCCGTGACCATCACATAACATACATAAATGTTGTTTAACTTTATATCTTCATTCTGTTTCTCCGTGCCCATCACATATCATACATAAATGCTGTTTAACTTTATATTTTCATTCTGTTTCTCCATGCCCATCACATATCATACATAAATGCTGTTTAACTTTATATCTTCATTCTGTTTCTCCGTGCCCATCACATATCATACATAAATGTTGTTTAACTTTATGTTTTCATTCTGTTTCTCCGTGCCCATCAGATATCATACATAAATGTTGTTTAACTTTATATCTTCATTCTGTTTCTCCGTGCCCATCACATATCATACATAAATGTTGTTTAACTTTAGATCTTCATTCTGTTTCTCCATGCCCATCACATATCATACATAAATGTTGTTTAACTTTATATTTACAATCTGTTTCTCCGTGCCCATCACATATCATACATAAATGTTGTTTAACTTTATATTCTCATTCTGTTTCTCCGTGCCCATCACATATCGTACATAAATGTTGTTTAACTTTATGTTTTCATTCTGTTTCTCCCTGCCCATCATATATCATACATAAATGTTGTTTAACTTTATATCTTCATTCTGTTTCTCCGTGCCCATCACATATCATACATAAATGTTGTTTAACTTTAGATCTTCATTCTGTTTCTCCGTGCCTATCATATATCATACATAAATTTTGTTTAACTTTATGTTTTCATTCTGTTTCTCCATGCCCATCACATATCATACATAAATGTTGTTTAACTTTAGATCTTCGTTCTGTTTCTCCGTGCCCAGCGCATATCATACATAAATGTTGTTTAACTTTATATCTTCATTCTGTTTCTCCATGCCCATCACATATCATACATAAATGTTGTTTAACTTTATATTTACATTCTGTTTCTCCGTGCCCATCACATATCATACATAAATGTTTTTAACTTTAGATCTTCATTCTGTTTCTCCGTGCCCATCACATATCATACATAAATGTTGTTTAACTTTATATCTTCATTCTGTTTCTCCATGCCCATCACATAACATACATAAATGTTGTTTAACTTTATATCTTCATTCTGTTTCTCCATGTCCATGACATATCATACATAAATGCTGTTTACCTTTATATCTTCATTCTGTTTCTCCGTGCCCATCACATATCATACATAAATGTTGTTTAACTTTATATTTTCGTTATGTTTCTCCGTGCCCATCACATATCATACATAAATGTTTTTAACTTTAGATCTTCATTCTGTTTCTCCGTGCCCATCACATGTCATACATAAATGTTGTTTAACTTTATATTTTCATTCTGTTTCTCCGTGCCCATCGCATATCACACATAAATGTTGTTTAACTTTATATCTTCATTCTGTTTCTCCGTGCCCATCACATATCATACATAAATGTTTTTAACTTTATGTTTTCAATCTGTTTCTCCATGCCCATCACATATCATACATAAATGTTGTTAAACTTTATATCTTCATTCTGTTTCTCCATGCCCATCACATATCATACATAAATGTTGTTTAACTTTATATCTTCATTCTGTTTCTCCATCCCCATCACATATCATACGCAAATGTTGTTTAACTTTATATCTTCATTCTGTTTCGCCGTGCCCATCACATAACATACATAAATGTTGTTTAACTTTATATCTTCATTCTGTTTCTCCGTGCCCATCACATATCATACATAAATGCTGTTTACCTTTATATTTTCATTCTGCTTCTCCATGCCCATCACTTATCATACATAAAAGTTGTTTAACTTTATATCTTCATTCTTTTTCTCCGTGTCCATCGCATATCATACATAAATGTTGTTTAACTTTATATCTTCATTCTGTTTCTCCGTGACCATCACATAACATACATAAATATTGTTTAACTTTATATCTTCATTCTGTTTCTCCGTGCCCATCACATATCATACATAAATGCTGTTTAACTTTATATTTTCATTCTGTTTCTCCATGCCCATCACATATCATACATAAATGCTGTTTAACTTTATATTTTCATTCTGTTTCTCCGTGCCCATCACATATCATACATAAATGTTGTTTAACTTTATGTTTTCATTCTGTTTCTCCGTGCCCATCAGATATCATACATAAATGTTGTTTAACTTTATATCTTCATTCTGTTTCTCCGTGCCCATCACATATCATACATAAATGTTGTTTAACTTTAGATCTTCATTCTGTTTCTCCATGCCCATCACATATCATACATAAATGTTGTTTAACTTTATATCTTCATTCTGTTTCTCCATGCCCATCACATATCATACATAAATGCTGTTTACCTTTATATCTTCATTCTGTTTCTCCGTGCCCATCACATATCATACATAAATGTTGTTTAACTTTATATTTTCATTCTGTTTCTCCGTGCCCATCACATATCATACATAAATGTTTTTAACTTTAGATCTTCATTCTGTTTCTCCGTGCCCATCACATGTCATACATAAATGTTGTTTAAAGTACAGTTTTGTACCTACCATAAATGTAGATGTTCGAAGATCCACATTGCTGCAGTCCTAACACTTGGGTAGTCCGCTGTCCCTCGGTCGGCCCAAATATCAGAGTATAAGGCTGACGTCGGTCAAGGCGCATTTGACTGACATCAGAACGTCAGGGTACAAATGCGCATGACCGACGTCATATCCTCAGTCTTTTCTTGCCCCAGATGTCAGAAGACCCTAAAAAGAAAGGTCAAAACCCATAGACCACAACTAAACAACCAACTAGCCTAACACCAAAAATATGTATAATATATACAATATATACAAAATGCAATATACCTCAGATGGATAACCCAACCCACACAACCACCTCAAACAGCAGAGGGGAAGGAGGGTAATTGGACTGCAGCAATGTGGATCTTCGAACATCTACATTTATGGTAGGTACAAAACTGTACTATGTTCTTCATCCCACACTGCTGCAGTCCTAACACTTGGGTAGAATCCCAAAGCAGAGGTAAGGGAGGATGGCTAAATTATAATGAAGCAGGAGCAGCCAAAATGCCCTGCAACACAGCAGTGGCAAAACCAGCCCTGGATTTAGAGTACAATGGAAGGTGGTAATGCCTAGAGAAGGTATGCACTGAACTCCAAGTGGCTGCCTCAAAAATATCCTTAGTAGCCACCCCCCTCAAAAAAGCTGTAGAAGTGGCAGTAGCCCTAGTGGAATGAGGTCTAATCCCAGCTGGAATCTCTTTGCCATGATGGGAATAACAGAAAGCAATGCAAAATCCAATCCACTTAGAAATAGTTTGTTTTGACACGGCTTTGCCCTGAGAGCACAAAGCAAAAGAAACTAATAACTGCTGAGATTGTCTGAACCCTTTAGTTCTGTCCAAATAATATCGCAACTGCCTGTGTACATCTAAAGTGTGCAAAATCTTTTCCCTTTAGTTTGGGGATTTGCATAAAAAGTAGGCAAATGAATAGTTTGGTTTAAAGCCACACTAGAAACCACTTTAGGCATAAAGGAAGGATTAGTGCGTAAAGATACCCTATCCTTGTGGAAAATTAAGAAAGGCTCAACTGCCATAAGGGCCTGCAATTCAGAAACCCTTCTTGCAGAGGTAATGGCCAACAAAAAGCAGTTTTCCATGACAAATATTTCAACTCAGCAGTAGCTGCAGGCTCAAAAGGTTGTAGAGTGAGTTTCTCCAACACAAAATTGAGATCCCAAGCAGGAGTAGGAGCTCTTCGTGGGGTCTTATATTCTTTGCCCTCTAAGAAATTGCTTGAATAAAGGATGAGAAAACAATGGTGGGTCACAATCGTAGTGAGCTGAAATTGCTGCAGCATGAATCTTAATAGAAGAGAAGGACAAACCTTTGTCCAATAACTCAGTAAGATATTGAAGAGCCACACTTAAATCAGGCTCAGAAACATCCAAATCCTTAGCTGCACTCCAAAATAAAAATCTCTTCCATTTATCTGCGTACACTTTTCTTGTACTAGGCCTTCTGGCTTCCAAAATCACATTCAAAACTTGTTGTGGAAGTTGAGACCCTTTATGGTTTAAAACAGAATATGCCATGCTGTTAGGTGAAGAGAGTGAAGTTTGACATTGAGCAAATGAGTGTCCTCCTGGGACAACAGATGTGGAATCAAAGGCAAAGGCCATGGAGGCTTCCGTACTAGACTTCTCAGTAGTGGGTACCAGTGCTGTCGAGGCCAATCTGGAGCTATCAAAATCATCCTTGGCTTGTCCTGTCTGACCTTCAGAAGTACCTTTGGGAGGAGAGGCAGAGGTGGAAAGGCATACACATGAAGATTTTTCCAACTGAAAGAAAGAGCATCCACTTTCCAAGCTGTGGGATGAAACCGCTTTGTGCAAAACTTTGGCAGCTGGTGGTTTAGTGGAGAAGCGAACAGATCTATGTCTGGAGTTCCCCAGGACACTGTCAATTTCTGAAATACATGAAGATCCAGTTTCCACTCGTGGGGATCCATGATTTGTCTGCTTAACACGTCTGCTAAGGAGTTCTGTGCTCCGGCAGAAACCTTGCCTGAAGATTTAGTCGTAAACTGAGAGCAGTCTCCCACAAAATCATTGCTTGCCTGCATAGAGGATAAGAATGTGTTCCCCCTTGCTTGTTGATGTACCACATGACAGTTGTGTTGTCTGTTAGAATCAACACCTGCCCTGGAAGAAGTAAATCCTTGAAAGCTATTAATGCAAACTGGACTGCTAACATCTCCTTCATGTTGATATGCAGATGTTGTAGTCTGGCAGGCCACTTGTCTTGTATCCACTTTCCATTTAGATGAGCAGGCCAAGCTATGTCTGAGGCATCTGTTGTTAAAATCTGACTCGCCTCTGGCCGGGTCACAGAGAGTCCCTTGTTTAGGTGACATTCCTGAGCCCACCACAAAATTCCTTTTGAATGCAAGGTATTATTTGAATGACAGTGTCCAGATCCTGGCAGTGCTGTGTCCATACATTTTTGAGATACGATTGTAGCTGCCTCATATGCAGTTTGGCATTGGGAAGCACCAGAATACAAGATGCCATGAACCCTAAGGCTTGAAGGACTGTCCTTGCAGTCAGCCCGGACTGATGAGATAGCTGAAGGAAGTAAAGGGATAGATTCTTTTGTTTGTCCGGGTTAAAAGGCCATCTGGGATGCTGTATTCAGTCTCACACCCAGAAAGCACATGTCTTGAGAGGGTACTAGACTGGACTTTATTTCGCTCACAGAATACCCCAGGCATCTTAGCACTGCTATCACATATTCCAAATGATGAAGAAGCTCTTCCTTCCTTGAGCCAGAATCAGGCAGTCGTCCAAATAAGGATAGATCTGTATTCCTTTTAGCCTGAAGAAAGCTATCACTGGAGCCAGAACTTTCGTGAACACTCTGGGCGCAGTAGATAAGCCAAAGGGCAATGCAGAGAACTGATAGTGAGAAGTCCCAGCTCGAAACGCAGATACTTCCTGCACTTTAGTCTGATAGGAACATGAAGGTAAGCCTCCTTGAGATCCAAAGTTACCATCCAATGATCTTTGCCCAGCAGAGGTAAAAGCTGCTGCAACGTCAACATTTTGAATTTGGGAATGTCCAGATAAGTATTGAGGATAGATAAATCCAAAATTGGTCTCCACGTGTTCCCCTTCTTTGGGACTAGGAACAGGCGAGAATAAAATCCTAGGCCCCTTTCTGGCATAGGAACCGGCTGTATGGCCCCTATTTGGAGTAACAGTGAAATTTGCTTGTGAGCCTCTATTCTTTGTTGAGGAGGAATGTCTGGCATGCCTTTGAAAGGAGGCAAGGTATGGAAATAAAACCTGTAACCGTGATGTATGATATCCAGTACCCATTTGTCTTGGGTAATCAAACTCCAATTTTCTTTGAAAAGTGCCAACCTTCCTCCCAAAGGTGCTGCCAGGCGAGAAGGTTCTGGCAGCTGAAAAGGTAGGTCATTGGGTCTGTTTACGAAAGGACTGACCCCTGCCCTCACTTGCAGACTGTGCAGGAGAACTCCCTGTTCTAGGCCTGAAAGAGCCCTGACCTCTGCCCCTGCCACGCCTAGATCTACCCCTAGGCTGGGAATCATAAGAAGGATACGGCCACCCTTTAGTAGGCCAATTTCTACTAAACTTTGGAGGCTGAACCTGCAAAAAATCTTTAACAGTCTGCATAGACTTAGCCTTGTCTTCCATTTTCTTTAAAACTGCCTCAACAGGAGAACCAAACAAGACATCAGATTGCAAAGGGCATCCAAAATCCTAGTTTTAACATGGTCAGATAAATTTTGATCCCTCAGCCAGGCATGCCTGCGAAGAACTGACCCAGTGGCAGCCACCCTAGACGAGGCCTGTACAGCATCAAAACCACATTGCAAAGAATGTTTACCCACCTGTTCAGAAACATGCACTAAATCTTGTAACTCTTTACAGTCAATACCTTCCGCCAGAGCATCAACCTTAGATTTCAACTGAGAAAGGAGATAATTTTGATATTTCAACATGTGAAACTGGCAATTCAAAGCTCTCATTGCTAGAGTGGAAGAAGTATAAACTTTCTTTCCCCATCTATCCAAGGCCCTGGCCTCTTTATGTGCAGGAACCGGATTCTTGACAACAGAAGCCTTAACACCCTTAGGCCCCAGGCTAACAGTTTCTGGGTCTGCCCTAGGACTCTTAAAAAGATATTTATTAGCTTCGGGCACCCTGTAATACCTATCTGGTTTAACAGGAGCAGGAGGCAAAGAATCAGGATTAAGAGAAGCCTCTGCAAACACATCTTCCACCACATTCAGAACAGGAGGTATAGCTAAAGGCCTATGCTGGGGTAAAAACAAAAATTCCCTAAGCCTTTTCCTGGAATCAGAGAAATCCTGACCTTCCCATTTAAAATGCTCTCTCATGGAGTGAAGGGTCTCTGAAAAAGAAAAATCCTCAGGAGGAGAAGCAGAAGGAGTAGAATCATCCACATCAGAATCAGAATAATGAGAATACTCCTGCAAGTCTTCAGCCAAGACTCAGACACATCCAAGCCTGCTCATAATCCCCCAACACAGGTTCCATCCTAGGCCTCTTATCAGGAGGGGGCATAGAGCCTCTAATTAAAGTAATTAAATCCTCTGCCATTTTGAGCATGTGCTTCTTGGGCACAGCACCTGAAGAACTGGGAGTGACACCCACAGAAGCTAAACTAGACCTGCCTCTAGGAGAAGCCTTGGAAGCAGAAAGAGAGGGCCTAGACCCCTTAGGAAGGGAGGGGAGTACAGTTACTTGAGAAGCCCCTTCAGCCTGCCCTGCCTCCTGGGAGGCCACATCCTGTAAAATCAAAGTTTCTCCCTGGGACTCCAGAGAGGCCTCCGTCGGAACCACCGGTTTCACTGACGCCTCTAAAGAACTGACGTCCGGTTCGGACGACTCCTCTAACCTAGGTTTAACTGCCTTGTCCTTGCGCTTCTTAGAGGAAGCCGGGCCGGAGCATCCGACGGCATTTTGTAATTGCACCGCTTCCCAAAGACCAACCTTGCACAATCCAACCTCCGCTTTATAGTGCGTTTATTAAACCTAGCACAAAAGCGGCATCCAACAACGTCGTGCTCAGGTCCTAAACAAGGTATACACAAATTATGGTAATCCCTATGCCGTATCTGTTTCCCACAAGAAATACAGTTATTCACTTTTCTGACATCCGTAAACCACTGAGGCAAGAAAACCAAAATATTCCCAACGGGTACTTAACCAACTCTGACTTCGGTCTGAAACTCCGAATTCGAAAAATTTCAGAACGCAGAACGGCACTTGCAACACTGCTTCTGCATCGGACCATGCGGCAAAAAAGACTGAGGATATGACGTCGGTCATGCGCATTTGTACCCTGACGTTCTGATGTCAGTCAAATGCGCCTTGACCGACGTCAGCCTTATACTCTGATATTCGGGCCGACCGAGGGACAGCGGACTACCCAAGTGTTAGGACTGCAGCAATGTGGGATGAAGAACATCTTTATATTTTCATTCTGTTTCTCCGTGCCCATCGCATATCACACATAAATATTGTTTAACTTTATATCTTCATTCTGTTTCTCCGTGCCCATCACATATCATACATAAATGTTTTTAACTTTATGTTTTCAATCTGTTTCTCCGTGCCCATCACATATCATACATAAATGTTGTTAAACTTTATATCTTCATTCTGTTTCTCCATGCCCATCACATATCATACATAAATGTTGTTTAACTTTATATCTTCATTCTGTTTCTCCATGCCCATCACATATCATACATAAATGTTGTTTAACTTTATATCTTCATTCTGTTTCTCCGTGCCCATCACATATCATACATAAATGTTGTTTAACTTTATGTTTTCATTCTGTTTCTCCGTGCCCATCACATATCATACATAAATGTTGTTTAACTTTATATTTACATTCTGTTTCTCCATGCCCATCACATATCATACATAAATGTTGTTTAACTTTAGATCTTCATTCTGTTTCTCCATGCCCATCACATATCATACATAAATGTTGTTTAACTTTATATTTACAATCTGTTTCTCCGTGCCCATCACATATCGTACATAAATGTTTTTAACTTTATATTCTCATTCTGTTTTTCCGTGCCCATCACATATCGTACATAAATGTTGTTTAACTTTATGCTTTCATTCTGTTTCTCCGTGCCCATCACATATCATACATAAATGTTGTTTAACTTTATATCTTCATTCTGTTTCTCCGTGCCCATCACATATCATACATAAATGTTGTTTAACTTTAGATCTTCATTCTGTTTCTCCGTGCCCATCACATATCATACATAAATGTTGTTTAACTTTATGTTTTCATTCTGTTTCTCCGTGCCCATCACATATCATACATAAATATTGTTTAACTTTATATCTTCATTCTGTTTCTCCGTGCCCATCACATATCATACATAAATGTTTTTAACTTTATGTTTTCAATCTGTTTCTCCGTGCCCATCACATATCATACATAAATGTTGTTAAACTTTATATCTTCATTCTGTTTCTCCATGCCCATCACATATCATACATAAATGTTGTTTAACTTTATATCTTCATTCTGTTTCTCCATGCCCATCACATATCATACATAAATGTTGTTTAACTTTATATCTTCATTCTGTTTCTCCATGCCCATCACATATCATACATAAATGTTGTTTAACTTTATGTTTTCATTCTGTTTCTCCGTGCCCATCACATATCATACATAAATGTTGTTTAACTTTATATTCTCATTCTGTTTTTCCATGCCCATCACATATCGTACATAAATGTTGTTTAACTTTATGCTTTCATTCTGTTTCTCCGTGCCCATCACATATCATACATAAATGTTGTTTAACTTTATATCTTCATTCTGTTTCTCCGTGCCCATCACATATCATACATAAATGTTGTTTAACTTTAGATCTTCATTCTGTTTCTCCGTGCCCATCACATATCATACATAAATGTTGTTTAACTTTATGTTTTCATTCTGTTTCTCCATGCCCATCACATATCATACATAAATGTTGTTTAACTTTATATCTTCGTTCTGTTTCTCCGTGCCCATCACATATCATACATAAATGTTGTTTAACTTTATATCTTCATTCTGTTTCTCCCTGCCCATCACATATCATACATAAATGTTGTTTAACTTTATATTTACATTCTGTTTCTCCGTGCCCATCACATATCATACATAAATGTTTTTAACTTTAGATCTTCATTCTGTTTCTCCGTGCCCATCACATATCATACATAAATGTTGTTTAACTTTATATCTTCATTCTGTTTCTCCGTGCCCATCACATATCATACATAAATGTTGTTTAACTTTATATCTTAATTCTGTTTCTCCGTGCCCATCACATATCATACATAAATGTAGTTTAACTTTATATTTTCATTCTGTTTCTCCATGCCCATCACATGTCATACATAAATGTTGTTTAACTTTATATTTTCATTCTGTTTCTCCATGCCCATCACATATCATAAATAAATGTTGTTTAACTTTATATTTACATTCTGTTTCTCCGTGCCCATCACATATCATACATAAATGTTTTTAACTTTAGATCTTCATTCTGTTTCTCCGTGCCCATAACATGTCATACATAAATGTTGCTTAACTTTATATTTTCTTTCTGTTTCTCCGTGCCCATCGCATATCACACATAAATGTTGTTTAACTTTATATCTTCATTCTGTTTCTCCATGCCCATCATATATCATACATAAATGTTTTTAACTTTATGTTTTCATTCTGTTTCTCAGTGCCCATCACATATCATACATAAATGTTTTTAACTTTATGTTTTCATTCTGTTTCTCCGTGCCCATCACATATCATACAAAAATGTTGTTAAACTTTATATCTTCATTCTGTTTCTCCATGCCCATCACATATCATACATAAATGTTGTTTAACTTTAGATCTTCATTCTGTTTCTCCATGCACATCACATATCATACATAAATGCTGTTTAACTTTATATCTTCATTCTGTTTCTCCGTACCCATCACAATTCATACAGAAATGTTGTTTAACTTTATATTTTATTTCTGTTTCTCCGTACCCATCACATATCGTACATAAATGTTTTTAACTTTATATTTTCATTCTGTTTCTCAGTGCCAATCACATAACATACATAAATGTTGTTTAACTTTATATCTTCATTCTGTTTCTCCGTGCCATTCACATATCATACATAAATGCTGTTTACCTTTATATTTTCATTCTGTTTCTCCGTGCCCATCACATATCATACATAAATGTTGTTTAACTTTAGATCTTCATTCTGTTTCTCCGTGCCCATCACATATCATACATAAATGTTGTTTAACTTTATATTTACATTCTGTTTCTCCGTGCCCATCACATATCATACATAAATGTTGTTTAACTTTAGATCTTCATTCTGTTTCTCCATGCCCATCACATATCATACATAAATGCTGTTTAACTTTATATCTTCATTCTGTTTCTCCATGTACATCACATATCATACATAAATGTTGTTTAACTTTAGATCTTCATTCTGTTTCTCCATGCCTATCACATATCATACATAAATGCTGTTTAACTTTATATTTACATTCTGTTTCTCCGTGCCCATCACATATCATACATAAATGTTGTTTAACTTTATATTTACATTCTGTTTCTCCGTGCCCATCACATATCATACATAAATGTTGTTTAACTTTATATCTTCATTCTGTTTCTCCATGCCCATCACATATCATACATAAATGCTGTTTAACTTTATATCTTCATTCTGTTTCTCCATGCCCATCACATATCATACATAAATGCTGTTTAACTTTATATCTTCATTCTGTTTCTCCATGCCCATCACATATCATACATAAATGTTGTTTAACTTTAGATCTTCATTCTGTTTCTCCATGCCCATCACATATCATACATAAATGTTGTTTAACTTTATATCTTCATTCTGTTTCTCCGTGCCCATCACATATCATACATAAATGTTGTTTAACTTTATATTTTCATTCTGTTTCTCCGTGCCCATCACATATCATACATAAATATTGTTTAACTTTATATTTTCATTCTGTTTCTCCGTGCCCATCACATATCATACATAAATGTTTTTAACTTTATATTTTCATTCTGTTTCTTTGTGCCCATCACATATCATACATAAATATTGTTTAACTTTATATTTTCATTCTGTTTCTCCGTGCCCATCACATATCATACATAAATGTTTTTAACTTTATATTTTCATTCTGTTTCTCCGTGCCCATCACATATCATACATAAATGTTTTTAACTTTATATTTTCATTCTGTTTCTCCGTGCCCATCACATATCATACATAAATGTTGTTTAACTTTATATCTTCATTCTGTTTCTCCGTGCCCATCATATATCAAACATAAATGTTGTTTAACTTTATATCTTCATTCTGTTTCTCCATGCCCATCACATATCATACATAAATGTTGTTAAACATTATATCTTCATTCTGTTTCTCCATGCCAATCATATATCATACATAAATGTTGTTACACTTTATATCTTCATTCTGTTTCTCCGTGCCCATCACATATCATACATAAATGTTGTTACACTTTATATCTTCATTCTGTTTCTCCGTGCCCATCGCATATCATACATAAATGTTGTTTAACTTTAGATCTTCATTCTGTTTCTCCGTGCCCATCGCATATCATACATAAATATTGTTTAACTTTAGATCTTCATTCTGTTTCTCCGTGCCCATCACATATCATACATAAATGTTGTTTAACTTTATATTTACATTCTGTTTCTCCGTGCCCATCACATATCATACATAAATGTTGTTTAACTTCATATCTTCATTCTGTTTCTCCATGCCCATCACATATCATACATAAATGTTGTTTAACTTTATATTTACATTCTGTTTCTCCGTGCCCATCACAAATCATAAATAAATGTTTTTAACTTTATATCTTCATTCTGTTTCTCCGGGCCCATCACATATCATACATAAATGTTGTTTAACTTTATATTTTCATTCTGTTTCTCCATGCCCATCACATATCATACATAAATGTTGTTTAACTTTATATCTTCATTCTGTTTCTCCGGGCCCATCACATATCATACATAAATGTGGTTTGACTTTATATTTTCATTCTGTTTCTCCGTGCCCATCACATATCATACATAAATGTTGTTAAACTTTATATCTTCATTCTGTTTCTCCGTGCCCATCACATATCATACATAAATGTGGTTTAACTTTATATCTTCATTCTGTTTCTCCATGCCCATCACATGTCATATATAAATGTTGTTTAACTTTAGATCTTCATTCTGTTTCTCCGTACCCATCACATATCATACATAAATGTTGTTTAACTTTATATCTTCATTCTGATTCTCCGTGCCCATCACATATCATACATTAATGTTGTTTAACTTTATATCTTCATTGTGTTTCTCCGTGCCCATCACATATCATACATAAATGTTGTTTAACTTTATATCTTCATTCTGTTTCTCTGTGCCCATCACATATCATACATAAATGTTGTTTAACTTTATATCTTCATTCTGTTTCTCCTTACCCATCACATATCATACATAAATGTTGTTTAACTTTATATCTTCATTCAGTTTCTCCGTACCTATCACATATCATACATAAATATTTTTAACTTTATATCTTCATTCTGTTTCTCCGTGCCCATCACATAACACACATAAATATTGATGTTCTTCGTCTCCCATTGCTGCAGTCCTGACATAAGGGTATTCCGCTGCCCACCATCGGCCCGAATACCAAAGGGCTAGAACCGGCGTCGGTCATCGGCGCTCGAGACTGACATCAGTACGTGTCAGTACAAATGCGCATGACCGACGCCATAACCTCAGTCTTTCTTGCCGCATGGTCCCTAAGCAGAAGCAGCTTTTGCAAGTGCCGTTCGGCGTTCTGGAATTGTCGGTTTTCGAGTTTCAGACCGGAGACCAAGTTGGGCTAAGTACCCCTTTGGGGACATTTTTGTCTTTTTCTTGCCTCAGTATTGACGGATGTCAGAAAAAGTTAATAACTGTATTTCTTGTGGGAAATAGATTCCTCATAGGGATTACCATTCACTCTGCATTCCTTGTTTAGGGCCTGAGCACGACGTTGTTGGGTGTCGCTTTTGTGCTACTTTTAACAAGCGTACTATTAAACGTCGGTTAGACTGTGCTAGGCTAGTGTTTGGTAAATGTTGTAATTATAACATGCCGTCGGATTCTCCGACGACTGGGTCTTCTAAGAAGCGCAAAGAAAAGTCTTTGCGGTCCAAACAGGATGAGGCGGCCGCTCCGGACGCCGGTTCTGTAGTACCACTGGCTACTTCAGCGGCTCCTTCTGAAAGTTTACCTGAGTCTCAAGGGGAGCCTTTGTTACTGCAGGAAGTGGCTTCTCCTGTGTTAGGCTGAGGGTGCTTCTCTGATGTCAGTGGTTCCCTCCCCTCATAGGGTAGTTAGGCCTCCTCCTTCTCTTAGCAAAGGCCATTCTAAGTCTAAGTCTGCCCCTGTTGGTGCGTGTCCCCAGGGTCCAGCTCCTAGGAAGCACATGTTAAAGATGGCTGAAGATTTGATTACTTTAATTAGGGGTTCTATGCCCCCCCCTGCGAAGAGGCCCAGGGTAGAGCCAGAGTTGGAGGGTTTGGTTCAGTCTTCCAATGAGTCTGATTCCTCTGTAGAAGAACTTCAGGACTTCCCTCCCTATTCTGATTCGGAGGCTGAGGACTCTACTCCCTCAAGGCCCCTCCAGAAGATTTTTCTTTCTCTGAGACTTTGCATTCCACGAGGGAACATTTCAAATGGGAGGGCCAGGATTATTCTGATTCCGTAAAGACTGAGAGAATTATTGTTTTTGCCTCAGCATAGGCCCTTGGCTATTCCCCCTGTGCTGGATGTTGTTCAGGATGTGTTTTCTGAGGCTGCCCTTAACCCAGATTTTCTGCCTCCTGCCCCGTTAAACCAGACAGATACTACAGGGTTCCGAAGCTCACAAGTACTTATATAAGAGTCCTAGGGCGGATCCAGAAACTATTACTCAAGGCCCCAAAGGGGTTAGGGCTTCTGTGGTTAAGAATCCAGTTCCTCTGGACAAGGATGCTAGGGCCCTGGATAGGTGGGGTAAAACTGTATACCTCTTCTACTTTGGCTATGAGAGCTTTAAATTGTCAGTTTCATATGCTTCGGTATCAAAATTATTTGCTGGGCCAATTGAAATGTAAAGTAGATGCTTTAGCTGAAGGTATTGACTGTAAGGAGCTTCAGGATTTAGTGCATGCTTCAGACCAAGTTGGTAAGCATTCTTTGCAGTGTGGTTTTGATGCTTTACAGGCTTCTTCCAGGGTGGCTGCTACTAGTTCAGTCATTCATAGGCATGCTTGGCTTAAGGATCAGACCTTGTCAGAGCATGTTAAGGCTCGAATTATGGATGCTCCTCTACAATCTGATGTTCTTTTTGGTCCTCCAGTAGAGTCAGTTTTGAAAAAATGGAGGAAAACCTAAGTCTATGCAGACAGTTAAGGATTTTTTACAGGTTCAGCCCCCTAAGTTCAGTAGGAATTGGCCTGCTAAGGGTTGGTCTTTCCCTTCTTCGGATTATCAGTCTAGGGGCAGGTCGAGGTAGGGGTAGGGCTTCCTCTCAGGGCCCTGTTACTTCTAGGTTTTTGAGTTCTTCTACCCCTTCTGCTGGGGAGGGCAGGGGTCAGTCCTTTCGGAAACAGACCCAATGACCCGTGTCTTCAGCTGCCGGACTCTGCCTTGCTGGCAGCCCCTCTGGGAGGAAAACTGAGATTTTTCAAAAGGAATTGGCATTTGGTTACCCAAGACAAATGGGTATTGGACATAATAAATCGAGGCTACAAATTTTATTTCCACACATTCCCTCCTTTCAAAGGTATGCCGGATGTGCCTCGTCAGCAAAAACTGGAAGCGCAGACTCAAATTTCTTCTCTGCTTCAGTTGGAAGCAATACAGGAAGTACCTTCTGCAGA
Source organism: Protopterus annectens (assembly GCF_019279795.1). NCBI lineage: Eukaryota > Metazoa > Chordata > Ceratodontiformes > Protopteridae > Protopterus > Protopterus annectens. The sequence goes on from NC_056750.1 coordinate 90,022,466, forward strand.
AAGAGGCACGGGGTTTTATTCCCGTCTTTTCTTAGTGCCAAAGAAAGGAAATACTTGGAGACCAATTCTGGACTTGTCCATTCTAAATACCTTTCTGGAAATTCCAAAATTCAAGATGTTAACACTGCAACAGCTGTTACCTATGCTGGGCAAAGATCACTGGATGGTGACTCTGGATCTCAAAGAGGCCTATCTTCACATTCCTATCAGGCCCAGTTGCGGGACATTCCTGAGGTTTCGGAATGGGAATTTGCATTATCAGTTCTCTGCATTGCCCTTTGGCTTGCCTACTGCGCCCAGGGTATTCACGAAAGTCCTGGCTCCAGTAATAGCTTTTCTCAGGCTAGCAGGAATTCAAATTTATCCTTATCTGGACGACTGTTTGATTCTGGCTCAAGGCAAGCACGAACATCTTCAACATCTGCAGTATGTAATGACAGTTTTCAGATGCCTAGGGTATTCTGTAAACGAAATAAAGTCCAGTCTAGTACCCTCACAAGAGATGTGTTTTCTGGGTGTGAAACTGAATACAGCTGCTCAGATGGCATTTCTTACCCCGGACAAACAAAGGAATCTTCACCTATACTTCCAACAGCTATCAGTAATGTCCAGGCTGACTGCAAGGACAGTCCTTCAAGCCTTGGGGTTCATGGCATCTTGCATTCTAGTACTTCCCAATGCCAAACTGCATATGAGGAAGCTACAATGGTATCTCAAGAACGTTTGGACTCAACACTGCCACGATTTGGACACTGTCATTCGGATCCTACCTTGCATTCAGAGAGAATTTCTGTGGTGGGCTCAGGAATGTCACCTAAACAAGGGGCTCTCTGTGACCCAACCAGAGGCAAGTCAGATATTAACAACAGACGCCTCAGAGTCAGCCTGGGGAGCTCATTTCAGAGGAAAATGGATTCAAGACCTTTGGGCCCCAGAGCTACTTCACTTGCATATCAACATGAAAGAGATGCTGGCAGTTCAATTTGCTTTGGAGGATTCAAAAGCCTACTTCAACCAGGACTGGTGTTGATTCAACAGACAACACGACGGTCATGTGGTACATCAACAAGCAAGGGGGAACTCATTCTTACCCTCTTTGCAGACAAGCAATGCTGTTGTGGGAAACTGCTTTGAATCTGCGCATCACTCTTCGAGCACAGTTTCTGCCAGGAGCACAAAATTCTTTAGCAGATGTTCTGAGCAGACAGATTGTGGATCCTCACGAATGGAAATTGGACCCTCAGGTATTTCTTCAGTTGACAATGGCTTGGGAAACTCCGGACATAGATCTGTTTGCTTCTCCTCTGAATTTCCAACTGCCACTGTTTTGCACAAGGCTATTTCATTTCATCCGCAAGCCTGGAGAATAGATGCACTATCCTTCAGTTGGAGCAACCTTCACATGTATGCTTTTCCTCCTCTGCCTCTTCTTCCACAGGTGCTGTTGAAAGTCAGGAGGGACAAGCCTTGCATGATCCTTATAGCACCGGATTGGCCTCGTCAGCATTGGTACCCTCTGTTGAGGAGCTTGATTCATGTACCACCTTGGCCATTGCCACAGATTCCTCATTTATTGTCTCAGGAGAACAATCATTTTCTCAATGTCAGGGTGCACTCCCTGCGCCTGACAGCCTGGCACATTCTGTTTTAGAGAAGGAGGACCTTCAGCTCCCTCAACAAGTTTTGGATGTTATTTTGGAAGCCAGGCGTCCTAGTACTCGAAAAGTTTATGCTGGTAAATGGAAGAGATTTTTTCTTTGGAGTTCAGCTAAAGGCTTTGATGTCGAATTGCCTAATTTGAGTTGTACATTGCAATATTTGACTGTTTTATTGGACAAGGGTTTGTCCTTCTCTTCTGTAAAAGTGCATGCTGCAGCTATTTCTGCTCACTATGATTGTGACCCTCCTTTATTTTCACATCCATTGGTTAAACAGTTTCTTAGAGGGGCAAAGAATATCAGACCCCCACGGAGAGCTCCTACTCCTACCTGGGATCTTAATTTTGTTTTGGAAAAGCTGACTCTGCCTCCTTTTGAACCTGCAGCTACAGCTGAATTGCAGTTCTTGTCTTGGAAGACTGCTTTTGTTGGCTATTACTTCTGCTAGAAGGGTATCTGAATTACAGGCCCTCATGGCAGTGGAACCTTTTCTGATTTTTCACAATGACAGGGTTTCCTTACGTACTAATCCTACTTTTCTGCCTAAAGTGATTTCTAATGTGGCATTGAACCAGTCTATACATTTGCCTACTTTTTATGCTAACCCCAAAATGACGGGAAAAGTTTTGCATTCTTTGGATGTACATAGGCAGTTGAGGTATTATTTGAGCAGAACCAAAGAGTTCAGGAGTTCTCAACAATTATTTGTTTCTTTTGCTTTGACTTCACGAGGGAAAGCTGTCTCGAAACAAACTATTTCCAAGTGGATTAGCCATTGTATTGCTTTTTGTTACTCTCATCATGGTGAGGATGTTCCAGTTGGGATCAGGCCTCATTCTACTAGGGCTACGGTCACTTCTACTGCCTTTTTGAGAGGGGTAGCTACTAAAGACATTCTAGAAGCAGCTACTTGGAGTTCTGTACATACCTTTACAAAGCATTATCATTTACCTCTTTATTCTAGGTCTAGGGCTGGGTTTGCCACTGCAATCTTACAGGGCATGTCAGCAGCTCCTACTGCTATTTAATTGACCAGCCTCCCTTTTTTCCGTTGCTCTGGGATTCTACCCTTATGTCAGGACTGCAGCAATGGGAGACGAAGAACATAGTACAGTTTTGTACCTACCATAAATGTAGATGTTCGAGGATCTCCATTGCTGCAGTCCAATTTTCCCTCCCTCCTTCCCCCTTTTTCTTTTTAGGTTGAGGTTTGGGTGGTGTTTTTTTTTTGCATTCTGACGTCTGAGGCAAGAAAGACTGAGGTTATGGCGTCGGTCATGCGCATTTGTACTGACACGTACTGATGTCAGTCTCGAGCGCTGATGACCGACGCCGGTTCTAGCCCTTTGGTATTCGGGCCGAAGGTGGGCAGCGGAATACCCTTATGTCAGGACTGCAGCAATGGAGATCCTCGAACATCTACATTTATGGTAGGTACAAAACTGTACTTTTAACTTTATATCTTCATTCTGTTTCTCCATGCCCATCACATATCATACATAAATGTTGTTTAACTTTATATCTTCATTCTGCTTCTCCATGCCCATCGCATATCATACATAAATGTTGTTTAACTTTATATTTACATTCTGTTTCTCCGTGCCCATCAGATATCATACATAAATGTTGTTTAACTTTATATCTTCATTCTGTTTCTCCGTGCCCATCACATATCATACATAAATGTTGTTCAACTTTATATCCTCATTCTGTTTCTCCGTGCCCATCACATATGATACATAAATATTTTTAACTTTATATCTTCATTCTGTTTCTCCATTCCCATCACATATCATACATAAATGTTGTTTAACTTTATATTTACATTCTGTTTCTACGTGCCCATCACATATCACACATAAATGTTGTTTAACTTTATGTTTTCATTCTGTTTCTCCATGCCCATCACATATCATACATAAATGTTGTTTAACTTCATATTTACATTCTGTTTCTCCGTTCCCATTACATATCATACATAAATGTTTTTAACTTTATATCTACATTCTGTTTCTCCATGCCCATCACGTATCATACATAAATATTGTTAAACTTTATATCTTCATTCTGTTTCTCCGTGCCCATCACATATCATACATAAATGTGGTTTAACTTTATATCTTCATTCTGTTTCTCCATGCCCATCACATGTCATATATAAATGTTGTTTAACTTTAGATCTTCAATCTGTTTCTCCGTACCCATCACATATCATACATAAATGTTGTTTAACTTTATATCTTCATTCTGATTCTCCGTGCCCATCACATATCATACATAAATGTTGTTTAACTTTATATCTTCATTCTGTTTCTCCATGCCCATCACATATCATACATAAATGTTGTTTAACTTTATATCTTCATTCTGTTTCTCCGTGCCCATCACATATCATACATAAATGTTGTTTAACTTTATATCTTCATTTAGTTTCTCCGTACCCATCACATATCATACATAAATATTTTTAACTTTATATCTTCATTCTGTTTCTCCGTGCCCATCACATATCATACATAAATATTTTTAACTTTATATCTTCATTCTGTTTCTCCATGCCCATCACATATCATACATAAATGTTGTTTAACTTTATATCTTCATTCAGTTTCTCCGTACCCATCACATATCATACATAAATATTTTTAACTTTATATCTTCATTCTGTTTCTCCATGCCCATCGCATATCATACATAAATGTTGTTTAACTTTATATTTACATTCTGTTTCTCCGTGCCCATCACATATCATACATAAATGTTGTTCAACTTTATATCCTCATTCTGTTTCTCCTTGCCCATCACATATGATACATAAATATTTTTAATTTTATATCTTCATTCTGTTTCTCCATGCCCATCACATATCAAACATAAATGTTGTTTAACTTTATATTTACACTCTGTTTCTACGTGCCCATCACATATCACACATAAATGTTGTTTAACTTTATGTTTTCATTCTGTTTCTCCATGCCCATCACATATCATACATAAATGTTGTTTAACTTTATATTTACATTCTGTTTCTCCGTTCCCATTACATATCATACATAAATGTGGTTTAACTTTATATCTTCATTCTGTTTCTCCATGCCCATCACATGTCATATATAAATGTTGTTTAACTTTAGATCTTCATTCTGTTTCTCCGTACCCATCACATATCATACATAAATGTTGTTTAACTTTATATCTTCATTCTGTTTCTCCGTGCCCATCACATATCATACATAAATGTTGTTTAACTTTATATCTTCATTCTGTTTCTCCGTGCCCATCACATATCATACATAAATGTTGTTTAACTTTATATCTTCATTCTGTTTCTCCGTGCCCATCACATATCATACATAAATGTTGTTTAACTTTATATTTACATTCTGTTTCTCCGTGCACATCACATATCATACATAAATGTTGTTTAACTTTATATTTTCATTCTGTTTCTACATGCCCATCACATATCATACATAAATGTTGTTTAACTTTATATCTTCATTCTGTTTCTGCGTGCCCATCACATATCATACATAAATGTTTTTAACTTTATATCTTCATTCTGTTTCTCCGGGCCCATCACATATCATACATAAATGTGGTTTAACTTTATATTTTCATTCTGTTTCTCCGTGCCCATCACATATCATACATAAATGTTGTTAAACTTTACATCTTCGTTCTGTTTCTCCGTGCCCATCACATATCACACATAAATGTTGTTTAACTTTATATCTTCATTCTGTTTCTCCATGCCCATCACATATCATACATAAATGTTGTTTAACTTTATATTTTATTTCTGTTTCTCCGTACCCATCACATATCACACATAAATGTTGTTTAACTTTATATCTTCATTCTGTTTCTCCGTGCCCATCACATATCATACATAAATGTTTTTAACTGTATATCTGTATTCTGTTTCTCCGGGCCCATCACATATCATACATAAATGTTGTTTAACTTTATATCTTCATTCTGTTTCTCCGTGCCCATCACATATCATACATAAATGTTTTTAACTTTATATCTTCATTCTTTTTCTCCGTGCCCATCACATGTCATACATAAATGTTGTTTAACTTTATATCTTCATTCTTTTTCTCCGTGCCCATCACGTCATACATAAATTTTGTTTAACTTTATATCTTCATTCTGTTTCTCCGTGCCCATCACATATCATACATAAATGTTGTTTAACTTTATATCTTCATTCTGTTTCTCAGTGCCCATCACATATCATACATAAATGTTGTTAAACTTTACATCTTCATTCTGTTTCTCCGTGCCCATCACATATCACACATAAATGTTGTTTAACTTTATATCTTCATTCTGTTTCTCCGGGCCCATCACATATCATACATAAATGTTGTTTAACTTTATATCTTCATTCTGTTTCTCCGTGCCCATCACGTATCATACATAAATGTTGTTTAACTTTATATCTTCATTCTGTTTCTCCGTGCACATCACATATCATACATAAATGTTGTTTAACTTTATATTTACATTCTGTTTCTCCGTACCCATCACATATCATACATAAATGTTTTTAACTTTAGATCTTCATTCTGTTTCTCCGTGCCCATCACATATCATACATAAATGTTGTTTAACTTTATATTTACATTCTGTTTCTCCGTGCCCATCACATATCATACATAAATGTTGTTTAACTTTATATTTACATTCTGTTTCTCCGTGCCCATCACATATCATACATAAATATTTTTAACTTTAGATCTTCATTCTGTTTCTCCGTGCCCATCACATATCATACATAAATGTTTTTAACTTTATATCTTCATTCTGTTTCTCCATGCCCATCACATATCATACATAAATGTTGTTTAACTTTATATCTTCATTCTGTTTCTCCGGGCCCATCACATATCATACATAAATGTTGTTTAACTTTATATCTTCATTCTGTTTCTCAGTGCCCATCACATATCATACATAAATGTTTTTAACTTTATATCTTCATTCTGTTTCTCCATGCCCATCACATATCATACATAAATGTTTTTAACTTTAGATCTTCATTCTGTTTCTCCGGGCCCATCACATATCATACATAAATGTTGTTTAACGTTATATCTTCATTCTGTTTCTCCGTGCCCATCACATATCATACATAAATGTTGTTTAACTTTTAGTTATGTACTTATCATAACTTTAGATGTTTGGGATCCATCTCGCCTACATTCTGTACTGATGGGTTCGGAGCCGATCCTTGGCTCCGACTCGGCACGCTATGCTATAGAGCGAAGCCTCTTATTGGCTGAGCTATTTTATATCCCAGGATGCACCACCACTACTTCCCCAGATCTTGTTTGTCCGCACTCATGCACACACACATAACTGTTTATATAACATTGCCAGATGTTTCAAGATGAAACAATAGTACTCGGACTGTCCGGTCTCTTCTGATCTCCAAGGCAGGGGGAAGGAGGGTGGGTTATTAGGAATGTAGGCGAGATGGATCCCAAACATCTAAAGTTATGGTAAGTACATAACTAAAAGATGTTATGTGATCCTATCTCGCCTACATTCTGTACTGATGGGACAGCGTCCCTAGCACCTGATTCCTGGGTGGCTCACTGGAAAACACTCCTGAGAACTGTGGAACCAAATGAAGCTCGCCCCCAAGATGCCACATCCAATTTGTAGTGGGAAATGAAGGTGTGCGGAGAAGACCACGTAGCCGCAGCACAAATGTCGTTAATGGCAAGCTTCGAATGGAATGCTATTGAAGTAGCCATAGCTCTTGTAGAGTGAGCTTTGACAGAGGTTGTAAGCTCTTTATTAGAAGAGGAATAAGCCTGACTAATACATCCCTGATCCACTTGGCAATAGTGACCTTTGTGACGGCTTTGCCCAATTTATTGTCCGAAAAGGACACAAACAATTGATCTGTTTTCTGTGTTTGTTGGGTCCTGTCTAAATAAAATCGCAATTGTCTGTGAACATCCAATGTGTGGAAGATGTATTCTGCTTTGTTTGAGTACTTTGGGAAGAAAACTGGCAGTTCTAATGACTGTTGCAGGCAAAAACTGGAACAAACTTTAGGGACAAAGGATGGGTTAGGCCTGAGGGATACTCTATCTTTGTGAAAAAACAGGTACGGTGGTTTGACAGATAGAGCTTGAAGCTCTGAAACCCTTCTGGCTGAAGTAATTGCGACCAGAAAAGCAGTTTTCCAAGAAAGAAATTTCAAATCACAGGTTGCTGCCGGTTCGAAGGGGGAGGAGGTTAAGGCACGTAATACCACATCGAGATCCCACGGAGGAGCAGGATGAGAAATCGGAGGTCGTAAAAGCGCAGCACCTTTTATGAAGGTTTTACACAATCTGTTGCTCATCAAAGGTGGGTTTATAGATTCATGAAAATTGGAAATAGCTGCCAAATGGACCTTGATGGTAGAGACTGAAGAACCTTGATTGAATAGGGAAGTTAGAAATTTCAGAACTTCTGACACCGGGACAGTGATGGGATCTAGACCCCGGAGTTGAGCCCAAATAGCAAATCTCTTCCATTTGCTAGTATACAATTTCCTAGTGGCAGACTTGTGGGCCGAGGATAATATACGTATGACTTCTGGGTCTAAGGTATGATTTCTGACTATAGTCGGAAGAGGAGGAGCCAAGCTGTTAACTTCAAAGAGTGAAGGGACTGATGGAGTTGTCCCGACTGATGAATTAATAGGTCCGGGATCTGATCCAGGAACCATGGACTGTCCAGAGCATACTTCCGAAGATAGGGAAACCATACCTGACGAGGCCAGTAAGGGGCAACTAGAATCATTTTGCTCCCTGAGTGAGTCGCCTTTTGGATCACTCTGGGAAGGAGGGGAACCGGAGGGAAGGTGTAAAGCAAGCCAGTGGGCCAAGGATGGGCTAGGGCGGCCCTGGGAATCTCCCCCGGAGCTGGAGTGAGAGAGAAGAATTTTCTGCACTTTGCGTTCAGCGGGGTTGCGAAAAGGTCGCAACAAGGGGTTCCCCATCTGCTGAAGATCTGAGTTGCCACTGCATCGTTCAGAGACCACTCGTGAGGAGAGAGAATAGTTCTGCTTAGTCTGTCGGCTATCACATTGGATTTCCCAGGGATATGATTCGCTACCAGAAAACGTCTGGTCGCCACTGCCCATTCCCAAACTCTCATGGCCTCTCTGCAAAGGGGGTAGGATCTGGTCCCTCCCTGTTTGTTCAGATACCAGACTACTGACATGTTGTCGGACTGAATGGCGATTACGCCCTGAGGGAGGTAATCATGGAGGGCTTGTAGAGATAGAAGCACCGCCCTCATTTCTAGAATGTTGAGGTGAAGGAGACTCTCGTTGGGATGCCAATTGCCTTGGACTGACCTGCCCAGGTAATGCCCCCCCCCCCCGTCTGGGAGGAGTCCGTCGTCAATGTGGCCGTAGGAGGAGGAGGAACAAAGGGTCGTCCCTGATCCAGATTGGAGGACTCCAGCCACCAGCGGAGGTCCCGTTTGCAGGTTTCCGTGATCCGTATGAGATGACTGAGAGGGAGATCCTGAAAAGACCACTGGGTAGATAGGAGCCACTGGAGAATTCTCATATGCAATCTTGCTAAGGGGACTAGGAGAACAGTGGCCGACATGGAGCCTAATAGCTGCAGGACCATCCTGGCTGGGGCTTTGGATTTGAGAAGTAAGGCTCGGACTTGAGCCTGTATAGTCTGTATCCTTTCTGTAGGAAGATAGACCCGCATTTGGTTTGAGTCTATCTCTACTCCGATGAACCTTATGCGCTGAGATGGCAGCAACACAGACTTTGGCCAATTGAAGGTGATTCCAAGGGAAGTGCCTAGTGATATGGTGGCTGCTAGGTTCTGCAATAGTAGACGCCTGGAGGTGGCAGTCAGGAGCCAGTCGTCCAGATACGGAAACACCTGGAATCCTAGACTCCTCAGGTGAGCAGTCACGACCGCCAAACATTTGGTGAACACCCTGGGGGCTGTGGTGAGACCAAAGGGCAGTGCGCAGAACTGAAAATGACTGTCTCCTAGGCTGAAGCGCAAATGTCTCCTGGACGCCTGATCTATCAGGATGTGATAATAGGCATCCTTGAGATCTATGGAGCACATCCAAACACCTTTCTCCAGCAGTGGGAGAATGGATTGTAAGGTGACCATTCGGAACTTGGACTTCTTGACTGAACGATTTAGGTTGCTGAGATCCAAAATGGGCCTCAAGTCCCCGTTTTTTTTTGGCACCAAAATGAATCTTGAGTAAGTCCCTAATCCGATCTGGTCTGCAGGGACCGGTTGGATGACTCCTTTTTGAAGCAGCTTTGAGATTTCAAGGCTGCGATTTCCGCTGACTGGGTGGCGGGTCCGGGATTTTCCTGGATGGCGGAGGGGGGTGTGAAAAGGGGATGGCGTAACCTCCGGCGATGATTCGAAGCACCCATCGGTCCTGAGTGATACCCTCCCAGGCTTTTAGGTGCCTCGAAATCGACCCCGACTGGCTCCGAGCTGCACAGTCGGGCAATCCTTCAGGGATTGTGGAAGGCTGAAGTGCCACGAAAGGACTCGCGGTCTCCAGTGTTGCGGGGGCCTCTGCCGCCTCTGGGACGGCGTCTTCCAGAAAAATTTCCCCCTCCTCTGCCTCTAGAAGGGGATCGTCCTGCTGCGAGGGATAAGACTTCTGTGATTTACGGAACCACATTTTCCCTCCTCTTTTAGCCTTGGGGTAAGGCCGAAAGGAAGTGGAAAACCGTGCCCCTACGGCAGTCAAAGTCTTACCTTCTTGCTCACAGCGGGTCAATGTGTCCTTTACCTTGGGTCCAAACAAAGAGGACCCATCAAAGGGAGCGTCGGCAAAGGAAGACTTAAAGGCTTCCGCAAAATGACACAGGCGGAGCCAGGCTTGCCTCCGTAGAGCAACACCCATACCTGCCGCTCTACTCGCCCCCTCGGCTGCATACAAAATGAGCCTCATGGACGAGTTTGATATTGATGACAGAGTAGCCAACTGAGAGCCAACCGTCTGGGCCAGCTGCTCAGGTAGGTTACCCAAGAGGGTATCTGAAAGCTCCTTGATCAGATCCCTCTGAAATCTAGTGAAGTGCGTCAAATAGTTCAGGGACCTTAAAGTAAAGGCCGCTGAACTAAGGGTGCACTTCCCATATCGGTCCATGCTCCTAGACTCCTTATTAGGAGGATGGACAGACGTCGAAGCCTCTGCTACATCTTGTTGGGTAGCAGATGCCACCACCAGGGCATCTATAGCCACACCTTTGGTCAGAAACTCCTTCTCTGGGGGTGCTGATAAGAATTTATTTGGGCGAGCAGGCACCGGTTCCACAGAGTCTGGATGCTCCCACGCCCTTCGACAGATCAAATCTAGGAGCCCGCCGAAGGGCGGAGACACCCAGGAGGCAGAGGGCTGAGCCCCGAAGGCCTTGAGGAACACCGACTCGTCAGCGGAAGGGGGTTTGGAATGCCAGCCACCTCGTTGTTTGAGGGCTTCCAAGATGTCTGCAAAGGAGACATCATCTGAGGACGACTTAGTGGACCCCTCCGCATCATCAAGATCGGTGTCCGACGTGAGAGACTCATCGGGGGAGTCGACGTGCTTCCTCTTGCACAGTCTTTTCCTTGGGGGTTCCTCCGAAGAAGCTTCAGGGGGACCTCCAGGAGGGGGGGAACCCCACTGGGGGTGACCTCAGGCCCCGGGGCTCTGCTGTCTAGCGACAGGGGGACTACCAAAGACCCAGTCTCCGTGTGTAGGGAAGGTGCCGGTGAGACCGTGGAGGTAGCCAAAGGAGATTTGGCCAAAGCACTCCTCATGGCCCTGAAGGCTGGACCGCCAGAGTCCTGGGAAGGTCCAACCCCCGTGGCCACAACAGTAGACGGTACCCCCGCAGCCGACGCACCGAGAGGAAGGCTCGGAACCGAAAACATCGGTCCCGAAGCGCCCCGGGCCGACCGAGGAGGTCCGTACCGAACTCCGACTCGAGAGCCGGGGTTGGAGTAAGGGTCGGAGCAGACCCGAAAACCTCCATCGGCTCCACCAGCACCGGCTCCAACGGTGCCGAGGCTGTTGGAGGAGGAACCAGAACTACAGGGTGGGCCATCGGCTCCGAAGCCGAATGGGCTGGAGCCAAAACTAATTTCTGGAATACAGGAGACTGAAACAGTCTTAGGAGCACCCTGTCGATGTCCGAATCCGACATCTTGGAAGATCGGGAGGAGACCGACCGGGTCCGAACCGACTTCTCCATCGGCTCCGAAGGACTGGGGGACCGGCTCCGAATAGACTCGACCAGTATCGGTTCCTTGGGAGATCCCACACCAATTTCCCTCGGTGCCGAGGAGGTTTCGCGCCGGCGGGAAGAGTCTGAGCCGGCAACCCTCATCGGCTCCAAAATCAGTGGAGCCGATGAAGGTGACCCGCCTCTCGAAGCCCCAGCCATCGGCTCCGAAACCAGAGGAGTCGAGACTGGAGGCATCAAGGCAGACCGTTCCACCCTCGGCTCCGAAGTCCGTGGAGCCGATGGAGAAGCCTGCCTAGATTTCTTAGTGGTCGGTTCCGACGGGCTGGTCGGAGCCGACGATTTCTTTTTCTTAGCTGGAGAGGAAGAGGAAGATAAGGCCTCCTCGAAGGAGGGTTTGATAAGCCCTTTTAAGATCAATTTATTCTTCCTCTCTTGGAGGACCCTAGAGGAAAAAGCGTGACACACGCTGCAAGACTCCTGAAGGTGTTTGGCGCCTAAACAGTACACGCATAAGGAGTGATCATCGGTGATGGACATCTTATAGTTGCATCTCGTGCATTTCTTAAATCCTGAGGGTCTATGCTCCTTAGACATCATGCCTGTAGACTACTCACTATATCAGCGAAAAACACAATGAATGTCACTCAGTAAAAGATTTTCACAACAATAAAAAAAACCTTTTCTTTCTTTTTTTTTTTTTTTTTTTTTTTTAACAAGAGGCGAAAGCCTAAGAAACTTAAACAAATAACAAATACAACTACAAATACACCAAAAAGGAGGGCCAAGAACCCTCTAACTCAAACAGGTACTTGACCTCTCCAAAAATACAAGAAGACTCACTAAAGAACTAGGGGAAGGTCCCTCTAACTTAAACGGAAACCTTTCCCTGTTCAGTCACACAAAATCACCACAAAAAATTTACAAAAACACACTTATACACAACGATAGCTGTTAAAACAGCTTTTGGGTAAAGATTAAAGAATTTCCTGACACAAAAACTTTCAGAAAAAAAGCACTTAGCTCAGCCAAGTTCGAGACCATGTCCTAGCTTGTAAGCGGCAAACGAGATCTGGGGAAGTAGTGGTGGTGCATCCTGGGATATAAAATAGCTCAGCCAATAAGAGGCTTCGCTCTATAGCATAGCGTGCCGAGTCAGAGCCGAGGATCGGCTCCGAACCCATCAGTACAGAATGTAGGCGAGATAGGATCACATAACATCTTTATATCTTCATTCTGTTTCTCCGTGCCCATCACATATCATACATAAATGTTGTTTAACTTTATGTTTTCATTCTGTTTCTCCGTGCCCATCACATATCATACATAAATGTTGTTTAACTTTATATCTTCATTCTGTTTCTCCGTGCCCATCACATATCATACATTAATGTGCATCTGTTAAACTAATGCTAGAAAGCAAGAGCCTACAAAGACCATGTTTTGTCAATCTATCCAGCTGTGTTTAATCACATATGCATTCTAAAATTTGATTAGATCATGAACTGCCATATTTATTTCTTATTTCTTGGATATATCTAGAAGGTATGTACTTACCATAACGTTCCATGTGAGTTGTTTGTCTCGCCTTTATTCTCACTGATGGGTTCGGAGCCGATCCTCGACTCCGACACGGCCGATAGCAAAGCTTAAGGTTTGCCAGTAGCTCGAGACCAAGCCCCTTATCCCGCAATGCACTGCTGGAATTACCTTAGCTCTTGTTTGCTGCGAGTAACAGTATTTACATATATATATATATATATATATATATATATATATATATATATATATATATATATACATACATACACAAACATATACATACCCTTTTATGTATTTCTCCCAAGAACACTTTCCAAAGTGGAAGAAAAAATATTGAATAACCAGGATGGTACTAGCCTCTAAGTCAACAGTCAGCCAGGAGGGGGAAGGAGGGAGGGATGTGAGAATAAATGTGAGATAAACAACTCACATGGAACGTTATGATAAGTACATAACTTCTATATGTGAAGTTGTTAAATCTCACCGTTTATTCTCACTGATGGGTAGCGTCCCTACCACCCTGAATCCTGGGTGGCTCATGGGAGTATGTTCTTCAGTACCGTAGATCCAAAGGAAGACCTGCTCCTTGAAGCCTTATTCACTTTGTAATGCGTGATAAAGGTATGAGGCTTAGACCAAGTGGCTGCATCACAAATATTGTCAAGGGGCAATTTAGCTTGAAAAGCAGAAGATGTAGAAACGGCTCTGGTAGAATGAGCCTTATGTTTGTGTGTTAATGGCATGCTCGCATTTTCATAAACAAAGGATATGCAATCGGATAACCATTTAGATAAAGTTGTTTTAGCCACTGGATTGCCTTTTCTTGCTTCTGAGAAGGATACAAAAAGTTGATCTGATTTTCTAATATCCTTAGTTCAGTCAAGATAAAATCTGAGCTGTCTGTGTACATCAAGTTTGTGCAGCATGTATTCCAATTTGCTAGAGTGGTTGGGAAAAAAGACTGGCAGCTCAATGACCCGATTGATATTTGATTCAGAACAGACTTTAGGTAAAAATGAAGGGTTTGTCCTGGGAGATGCTCTATCAGCATGGAAAATCATGTAAGGTGGTCTGATAGATAATGCTTGAAGTTCTGACACTCTGCGGGTAGTAGTAATGGCCACAAGAAATATTGTTTTCCAGGATAAAAATCTAAGATCACAAGAAGATGCTGGCTCAAAAGGAGGAAGAATAATTTGAGACAGCATAAGGTTTAAATTCCAGGGAGAATAGGGAATTTTGATTGGAGGTCTGATACGAAGAATGCCTTTAAGAAAAGTCTTAGATAATTTATGGCCCATAACATTTGAGCCACCAAAACCAAGGTGAAAATTTGAGATGGCAGCTAACTGAACTCGAACTGTAGCAGCTGCTGCTCCTTCCTTAAAAATTTTTGTCAAAAATTCTAAAATAGAAGATAGCGGAGCTTGGAAAGGGTCAATGTTCTGCTTGTTGGCCTAAACTGAGAACCTTTTCCATTTACTGCCATATAATTTCCTGGTAGATGGCTTGTGAGAAGACAAGATAATTTGTCTTGTATCTTCTGAAATTGAATGAAGCCTGGCAATTAGGGGAAGTGGATTAGCAAGCAGTCAGTTTCAGGGACTGCAGTGAAGGATGAAGGTCCCCTGATGGGTGCATCAGAAGGTCCGGAACTGGGTCCAGGATCTATGGACCTTCCAACAGATGATAGTGGAGAAACGAAAACCAAATATGTCGAGGTCAGTAGGGGGCTATGAGTATAACAGTCCTTCCCAGCAATTTTGCTTTCTGTAAAAATCTGGGTATTAATGGGAAGGGTGGAAATGCATAAAGAAGACCCGGGGGCAAATCGTGTAGAAGTGCATCTCTCGGGGGATGACCAGGAGGTGCTATTAGGGCAAAGTAGCTTCTGCATTTTGAACTGATGTGGCTAGCAAAAAGGTCGCAGCAAGGCTGGCCCCATTTGCGGAAAATCAACTCCGCAACCTGTTGTTTGAGAGACCACTCGTGAGGGAGCAATATCGCCCTGCTTAGCTTGTCCGCTATCACGTTGGATTTCCCCAGGATGTGTGTTGCTAACAAAAAATGCTGGAGGACACAGCCCATTGCCAGACCCTGAGGGCTTCTCGACAAAGGGGTTAAGACTTGGTTCCGCCTTGTTTGTTCAAGTACCAGACTACCAACATGTTGTCTGTCTGAATTGCAATAGTTCCTAGAGGAAGAGAGTCCTGAAAGTACTGCAACGCCAGAAGTACCGCTCTCAACTCTAGAATGTTGATGTGCAGATGTGATTCTTGATCTGTCCATGTGCGTTGGGCAGTCTTTCCCTGAAAATGCCCCCCCCCACCCTATCAGGGAAGTGTCCGTGGTCACAGTGGCTACTGGGGGGAAGAACAAAGGGTCTTCCGATTGTGACATGAAGAGACATCAACCACCATCGAAGGTCTCTCCTGCAAGAATCCATGATGAAAATCATGTGGTGCATCGGTAGTTTCGAGCCATTGAAGCATTCGCATATGCATCCTTGCAAGTGGTATAGCCAGGATTGCTGCCGCCATCAAACCTAGTACTTTCAATACCTCTGCTGCTGTAGCTTTGTTCTTTGACACCAGTAAGCTGCCATTTTGGCAGAGAAGAGAGACTCTTTCAACAGGGAGACGTAGAGCGGTAGTTGAGGTATCTAATTCTGCTCCTATAAAAACGGTATGCTGCGATGGCGATAAGGTAGCCTTTTCGAAGTTGATTGTAATGCCCAATTGATGGCAGAGTGTCAGAGTGTATTGTGTTGCCTGACTCAATTGATGCCTGGTGGCAGCGGTTAGGAGCCAATCGTCTAGGTATGGAAACACCTGGAATCCTAGACGTCTCAGGTGAGCCCTGGCCACTGCCATGCATTTGGTGAACACTCTGGGGGCTGTAGTGAGACCAAAGGGCAGGACTCGAAACTGGTAATGATTGGCTCCCAGCCGGAAGCGCAGATGATCTCTGGAGCATCTGTTCATCTTTATGTGATAGTACGCGTCCTTGAGATCTATGCAGCACATCCAATCGCCTTTCCCTAAGAAGAGAAGAATGGACTGAAACGTGACCATTCGGAATGTCTCTTTCTTTATGAACTGGTTGAGTCTGCTGAGGTCCAAGATAGGTCTCCAGTACCCTGTTTTCTTTCGTACCAAAAAGAATCTTGAGTAAGTTCCGAATCCAACTTGGTCTGCTGGGACTGGTTGGATGACTCTTTTTTCTAGCAATCTGTGGACCTCTATGATTGCTTGTTCCCTGAGATTGGGTGGAACATCTGGGATTCTCTTTATGGGAATGGGTGGGGAAGAGAAAGTACAGTTTTGTACCTAACATAAATGTAGATGTTTGAGTGCTAATACAGCTGCAGTAATCACAGATGGGTTCTCTGCCGTCAGGCGGGTCCTCGGTCGGCCGAATTCCAAAGTCTAGGTCCGGCGTCAGTTGCTGTCGCCTTCTTTCCTGACGTCAGTGCGACAGGGGTATATAAGACACAGCCGACGCCATTTTCTTCAGTTTTTCTTGCCCCAGATGTCAGGTGCCCTCAGAAGGAAGGCAATACATAAATTATATATATATATATATATATATATATATATATATATATATATATATAAAATCATGCAATGCAATATAATCAAAACTCAGTAGTTGCAAGCAAATACACCATAGAAGGATAACCCAATCAGGTTGTATGAGGAGGTGTTAGCCACTAGGCCTTTACCAAGAGGGGAAGGAGGGAGGGAAACCTGTACTGCAGTTGTATTAGCACTCGAACATCTACATTTATGGTAGGTACAAAACTGTACTATGTTCATCGTGCATACAGCTGCAGTAATCAAAGATGGGTAGAATCCCAAAGCTACGCACAGGGTGGTAGGCACTAGGTGGAACTGGAAAGAGCCAGAATGCCCTGCAACACAGCAGTGGCAAAGCCTGCTCTAGTTTTGGAGTATAAAGGCAGGAGGTAGTGTTTTGTGAAGGTATGCACAGAACTCCAAGTAGCTGCCTCCAAAATATCTTTGGTAGGGACTCCTCTGAGGAAGGCTGTAGAGGTAGCTGTGGCCCTTGTGGAGTGGGATCTGATGCCTGTAGGAACAGATTTGCCATGAAAGGAGTAACAAAACCGTATGCAGTGGCCTATCCATTTTGAAATTGTCTGTTTGGAAATTGGCTTCCCTTGAGCTCCTACAGCATAGGACACAAAGAGTTGTTCTGATTTCCTGAAAGGCTTTGTTCTGTCCAAATAGTAACGTAGCTGTCTATGGATGTCTAAGGAATGTAGCAGCCTTTCCCCTTTGTTTTGAGGATTGGGGTAAAAGGTAGGTAAGTGTATGGCCTGATTTAAAGCTACCCTTGATACTACCTTAGGCATAAATGACGGGTTGGTTCGTAGGGAAACCCTGTCCTGATGGAAGATGAGAAAGGGCTGCACAGCCATGAGGGCTTGTAGTTCCGAAACCCTACGAGCTGAGGTAATGGCCAGAAGGAAAGCTGTTTTCCAGGACAAATATTGCAAATCTGTTGAGGCAGCTGGTTCAAAGGGGGGCAATGTTAATTTTTCTAGAATGTAATTAAGATCCCAGACTGGTATTGGTTGTTTCCTTGGAGGTCTTATATTCTTAGACCCTCTGAGGAACTGTCTTAAGAGTGGGTGAGAGAATAAGGGTGGATCAGTGTTGTATTCTGCAGAAATGGCTGAGGCATGAATTTTGATGGAGGAAAATGAAAGTCCACTGTTCAACAGTTCAGCTAGATACTGTAATGTCTGAGGCAAATTCAGTTTTCTAGGATCCTGGCCTTTTTTCTCATTCCAAGCGCAAAACCGTTTCCATTTTGCGGAGTAAGCCTTTCTAGTAGATGTCCTTCTGGCCTCCAAAATGACATCCTGTACCTCTTTGGAGAGTAGGGTCTGTCGTGGTGTTAAGGAATTTTCCATGCAGCCAGATTGAGTGTTTTCAGTTGACTGTGAAGAGTTTTGTAGCTGTGCTGAGTCAGTAGAAGAGGCATTAGAGGTAGGGTCCAGGGAGGAGTATGTGTTAGGCTCCTCAGGAGTGGGTACCAGTGTTGTCTTGGCCAATCTGGAGCAATCAGTATCATCTTCGGTCTGTCTGCTCTTGCTTTCAAGAGCACCTTGGGCAGAAGAGGCAAAGGTGGGAAGGCGTAAACTGTCTGTGCTGCCCAACTGAAAGAAAGGGCGTCCACTCTCCAGGCTTTTGGATGGAAGGTCCTTGAGCAGAACTTTGTCAATTGATGATTCCTGTGGGAGGCAAAGAGATCTATGTCTGGCCTTCCCCACACTTGGATTATCTTTGTAAACACTTGAGGATGCAACTTCCATTCGTGTGGGTCTGTCATATTTCTGCTTAGATTGTCTGCCAGCGTGTTTTCCAATCCTGGCAGGTACTGTGCTTGAAGTTCGATTTGCCATTCCAGAGCCAAGTTCCAAAGTGACATGGCTAGCCTGCACAGGGGGTATGAATGTGTTCCACCTTGTTTGTTTATGTACCACATTACTGTGGTGTTGTCAGTTCTTATCAATAATTGCCCTGGATGCAGGAGGTCCTTGAAAGCTGTAAATGCATTTATCACTGCTAGCATTTCCTTTTGATTGATGTGAAGGTGCTTTTCCTTTTGGGACCATTTGCCCTGAATGCACCTGTCTGTCATGTGTGCCCCCCAGGCGTAGTCTGAGGCGTCTGTTGTGATGACTTGATTTGCTTGAGGCTTGCAGAATGGTAGACCTGTGTTTGTTTGGCATGCTTGGGCCCACCATAGAAATTCCTGTTGCAAACATGGGATTATTGGTATTATTGTTTCCAAACTGTGGCTGTGTTGAGACCATAGGTTTTTAGGTACCATTGAAGTTTCCTCATATGCAACTTTGCACATGGGATTAGAAGAATGCAAGATGCCATGAAGCCCAGAGCCTGCAGGATTTTCCTTGCAGTTAGCCTGGTACAATTTGCTAGTATTTTGAAGTACTGAGTTAGTTGCCCCTGTTTTTCTGGCGTAAGATAGGCCATCTGGGTGTTTGTGTCCAAGTTGGCACCCAGGAAAGTTATTTTCTGAGATGGTGTTAGCCTGGATTTCTCTTTGTTGACTGTGTATCCCAGAGAATTCAATAACCGTGTTACATAAGCCAGATGTTCCAGAAGTATGTGTTTGCTGTCCGCTTGGATCAGGCAGTTGTCCAAATAAGGGTAAATTTGCATCCCTTGAAGTCTGCAGTAGGCAATTACTGATGCCAGGCATTTCGTGAATACTCTGGGTGGAGTAGATAAGCCAAAGGGCAATGCAGAGAATTGATAGTGGATTGAACCTGCAAGAAATCTGAGGTATCTTCTGCAGCTTTGTCTGATTGGGACATGCAGGTATGCCTCCTTGAGGTCCAATGTTACCAGCCAAAACTCCTTGCCCAGCATGGGAAGAAGCTGCTGTAAGGTGAGCATCTTGAATTTTGGTACGAGTAGAAATGTGTTTAGGATGGATAAGTCCAAAATGGGTCTCCAGTCGGTTCCTTTCCTTGGTACCAGGAATAGTCTGGAATAAAAACCTTGACCTTGTTCGTGAGTAGGTACCTCTTGAATAGCTTTCATGTCCATGAGCTTTGAAATTTGTATTTGAGCCTCTGTCCTTTGATTGTGTGGCAGGTTCGGCATGCCTCTCATTTTTGGAAGAGTGTGAAAATGAAATCTGTAGCCTCTGTTTATGATGTCCAGGATCCATTTGTCTGTTGTGATAATATGCCAATTTCTTGTAAATAATGCCAGCTTTCCTCCCAAGGGTGCTGCCAGCTGAGACTTGCTTGGCATGGAAAGGAGGAAGTCATTGAGTTTGTTTCCTGTATTGTTGTGCACTGTCTTCGCCACCTCTTGGTGCTGGAGTTTGCCATTGTCTGCCTCTATATGATCCTTGTGATTGTCCTCTGCCCCTTGTGCGCCTGTATCTACCTCTTTGGGGCTTGTCCGTGGCTGGAAAGGACCAGTTTTTAGAAGGCCAATTTCTGCTAAAACATGGTGGTTGAACCTGTAGAAAAGCTTTGACAGTTTGCATAGATTCAGCTTTTTCTTCCATTTTCCGTAGTATCTCCTCAGCATTAGTACCAAATAACACATCCTTTTGTAAAGGAGCATCTAGTAGTTTAGCTTTAACATGATCAGGCAAGGTTTGTTCCCTAAGCCAGGCATGTCTACGAATGACTGATCCTGTAACAGCAGCTCTACTTGAGGCCTCTAGAGCATCACAGCCACATTGTAAGGTGTGTTTACCCACTTGTTTTGCACTATGCATCATATCCTGCAACTCCGTCAAATCTGGTTGTTCAGGTTGTGACATTTTATTCCTTAATTGTGATAACAGAAACTGCTGATATTTAAGCATATGGAACTGACAATTTAAGGCCCTCATGGCTAAGGTGGCCGAGGTATATACCTTTTTTCCCGACCTTTCTAAGGATCTAGACTCTCTTTCAGAAGGTAGTGGATTCTTAGCAGTAGAGGCCTTCATTCCCTTGGGGCCTTGAGAAATGGTTTCAGGGTCAGCATTATGGCTTTTGTAAAGAAATTGGTGAGAGTTAGTAACTCTGTAGTACCTATCAGGCTTGACTGGGGCAGGAGGCAGGGAATCCGGATTAAGGCAAGCCTCCGAGTAAACATCATCAAGTATGTCCAAGACAGGAGGTATCGCCAGAGGTCTGTGCTGAGGTAGCAAAAGGAATTCCCTAAGTCTTTTCTTGGAATCAGAAAAGTCTTGGCCTTCCCAATGGAAGTGTTCCCTCAAGGTATGCAAGGTTTCCCCAAAAGAAAAATCCTCTGGGGGAGATGCAGAAGGAATAGACTGCTCTGCATCAGAATCTTCAAAAGGGGAGTACGAGTGTTCCTCTTCATCAGAATGTTCTGAAATAATGGAGCCCTGGTCAGAAGAGGGAGAATCTTCCTCCACTCTGGGTCTCTTGTCCGGAGCGGGTTGGGAACCCCTGATAAGAGTAATTAAATCCTCAGCCATTTTTAGCATCTGCTTTTTAGGCATGGGGCCTGGAGATGGGCCCTGTGCAACAGGCCTCTTGGGATGCATGACTGATTTGGACTTAGTAAATGCCTTTATGGAAAAGGAAGATGAGGGCCTAAAGACACCATGGGTGGAAGTGGACCTGTCCACATTAGGAGGCTCAACACTCACAGTGGCTTCGGTAACTGTAGTCTGGGTATGGGCCAAGGCACCTGCGGTCTCGGTTACAGGAGACACCGCCAGAGAAGTGTCGTCGGTAGTCAGGGGCTGCGTAGGCACCTCGCTGAGAACCGGACCACGTGTAGCCGGTTTTGGCGTGGTGTCGGTGGAGACCGCGGACCTCACGTGTCGGTCTTTGCCTTGCGTTTTTTAGACAAAACGGTAGTCGGAGTCTCCGACGACATTTTATAATCAAAAGCTTTACCAAAAAAGTGCTGGGCGAACTCCGCCCGACGCTTAATAGTGCGTTTATTAAAAGTAGCGCAAAAGCGACAGCCCGAGACGTCGTGGTCTGGGCCTAAACAAGGTATGCAGAGGGAATGGAAATCCTTATGCGGTATTTGCTTCCCACAAGAAATACAGTTGTTAACTTTGTCTGACATCGGTCTGAGGCAAGAAAAGTTTCCCCAACGGGGTACTTAGCTTTAAAGAAGACTTTGGTTTCCAAATTTTCGTAATTTCAGGAGCTGGCCGACCGGCACTTGCGAACTGCTTCTGCTTCGGGCACCGCGTGGCAAAAAAGACTGGAGAAAATGGCGTCGGCTGTGTCTTATATATCCCTGTCGCACTGACGTCAGGAAAGAAGGCGACAGCAACCGACGCCGGACCTAGACTTTGGAATTCGGCCGACCGAGGACCCGCTTGACGGCAGAGAACCCATCTGTGATTACTGCAGCTGTATGCACGATGAACATCGGAATGAAATATTCTCTGGAAATTATGCTTTGTACCCAAGTATTTGATGTTATGTTTAGCCAGGCTTCTGGGTACAAAGACAAGCGACCCCCGACTGCCTCCAGAGCCGAACAGTCGGGCCCCCTTTCAGAGGCGCTGGTAGGGCTGACCAGAGAACTGACTCCTGTCACCCTGTTGTTGCAGACCCCCTCTGCCGCGGGGGTGGCATCCTCCGTTATAACCACCTCCTCTGCCTCTATAGGGGTTTTCTCCACGTGTGTCCTGAAAGGCTGCCTGTGCTTTTCGGAACCACATTTTCCCTCCCCTAGGGCCCTTGGGGTAGGGCCGAGTAGGGGTCAAAAAATGGACTCCAACGGCAGATAAGGTCTTGCCTTCCTGCTCACACCTGGTTAATGTTTCCTTTACTTTGGGCCCAAACAGTGATGAGCCATCGAATGGGGTATTAATAAAGTAAGACTTAAAGGGTTCCGCAAAGGAAAGTACAGTTTTGTACCTACCATAAATGTAGATGTTCGAGTGCTCATACAGCTGCAGTCATAACAGATGGGTTATCCTGCCATCAGGCGGGTCCTCGGTTGGCCAAATTCCAAAGTCTAGGTCCGGCGTCGGTTGTCGTCGCTTCCTCCCTGACGTCAGTGCGGCAGGGGTATAAAAGAGACAGCCGACGCCATTTTCTTCAGTTTTTCTTGCCCCAGATGTCAGGTGCCCCCAGAAGGAAGGCAAACATAATGTTATGCAAAAATGCAATGTTGATAAATCAAAAACAGTAGTTGCAAGCAAATACACCATAAAAGAGTACCCCAAAAGGTTGTATGAAAAGGGTTTGCCATAAGGCCTGTCCTAAGAGGGGTTGCAAGGGGGAAACCTGGACTGCAGCTGTATGAGCACTCGAACATCTACATTTCTGGTAGGTACAAAACTGTACTATGTTCATCGTGCATACAGCTGCAGTCATAACAGATGGGTAGAATCCCAAAGCTAAGTAAGGGTGGTAGGTACTAAGTGGAACTAGGAGGGGCTAGGATGCCCTGCAGGACTGCTGTGGCAAAGCCCGCTCTAGATTTAGAGTATAGTGGGAGGTGATAGTGCTTGGAGAAAGTGTGCACTGAACTCCAGGTGGCTGCTTCCAAAATATCCTTGGTAGGGACCCCCCCTGAGGAAGACTGCAGAGGTAGCTGTGGCTCTGGTGGAGTGGGATCTGATGCATGCAGGCACAGTTTTTCCATGAAATGAGTAACAAAAGCATATGCAGTGGGCTATCCATTTTGAAATTGTCTGTTTGGAAATAGCCTTTCCTTGAGCACCTGCAGCATAGGACACAAAGAGCTGCTCAGATTTCCTGAATGGCTTTGTCCTGTCCAAATAATAACGAAGTTGTCTGTGAATGTCCAAGGAATGTAGTAGTCTTTCCCCTTTGTTTTGTGGATTAGGATAAAAGGTAGGTAAGTGGATAGTCTGATTCAAAGCTACACTGGATACTACCTTTGGCATAAAGGTAGGGTTGGTTCGTAAGGAAACTCTGTCCTGATGGAAAATGATGAATGGTTGCACAGCCATGAGGGCCTTTAGCTCTGAAACCATGTGAGCTGAGGTGATAGCTAGAAGAAAGGCTGTTTTCCATGACAAGTACTGTAACTCTGATGAAGAAGCTGGCTCGAAGGGAGGAAGGGTCAGCTTTTCCAATACGAAGTTGAGGTCCCAAGCAGGGACTGGTAGCTTCCTTGGGGGTTTTATATTCTTTGCCCCTCTGAGGAACTGCCTTAAGAGAGGATGAGAGAATAAAGGAGGATCTGTGTTGTATTGTGCAGAAATGGCTGAAGCATGGATCTTGATGGAGGAGAAGGAAAGTCCATTGTTTAACATCTCAGCTAGGTACTGTAAAATTTGAGGTATATTTATTACCCAAGGATTCTGTCCCTTCTTTTGATTCCAGGCACAAAATCATTTCCATTTGGTGGAGTAGGCCTTTCTAGTAGAAGGTCTTCTGGCCTCCAAGATGACATCCTGCACCTCCTTGGAGAGTAGAAACTGTTGGGAAATCAAGGAATTCTCCATGCAGCTAGATTTAGAGTTTTGAGATGGCTGTGAAGAGTTTTGTAGTGGTGCTGGGACAACAGAAGAGGGACTAGAGGTAGGATCCATGGTGGGGAATGTGACAGGCTCTTCAGGAGCAGATACCAGTGTTGCCTTGGCCAGTCTGGAGCAATGAGAATCATTTTTGGCCTCTCTGCTCTGGCCTTTAATAGAACTTTGGGCAGCAGAGGAAGAGGCGGAAAGGCATAGACTGTCAATGTTGCCCAATTGAAGGAAAGTGCGTCCACTTGCCAGGCCTGTGGATGATAGGTCCTTGAACAAAATTTTTTCAACTGGCAATTTCTGTGGGTAGCAAATAGATCTATGTCTGGCTGTCCCCATGCCTGAGTTATCTTTGTGAAAATTTGAGGATGCAACTTCCATTCGTGTGGATCTGTCATATTTCTGCTTAGGTTGTCTGCCAGTGTGTTTTCCTTCCCTGGCAGGAATTGTGCCTGGAGTTGAATTTTCAATTCCAGTGCTGTGTTCCATAGGGTCATGGCTTGCCTGCACAGGGGGTATGAATGAGTTCCCCCCTGTTTGTTTATGTACCACATCACTGTGGTGTTGTCTGTCCTTATCAATAGCTGGCCTGGATGCAGTAGGTCTTTGAAGGTCATAATAGCCTTTTGCACGGCTAGCATTTCCTTTTGGTTGATGTGAAGGTGCTTCTCTTTTCGGTCCATTTTCCCTGAATGCACTGATCTGTCATGTGTGCTCCCCAGGCGTAGTCTGAGGCGTCTGTTGTGATGATTTGAGTTGCTTGAGGTACACAGAAAGGAAGACCTGTGTTTCTTTGGCAAGCTTGAGCCCACCACATAAATTCCTTTTGAAGGCATGGAATGAGTGGTATAATTGCTTCCAAGCTGTGGCTGTGTTGAGACCATAAGTTTTTTAGGTACCAATGAAGTTTCCTCATATGCAGCTTTGCACATGGGATAAGTAGGATGCAAGATGCCATGAATCCCAGAGCCTGCAGGACTTTCCTTGCAGTTAGCCTGGTGTAAGTTGACATTTTTCTGAAGTATTGAGACAGTTGCCCTTGCTTGTCTGGCGTGAGGTAGACCATCTGGGTGGTTGTATCTAAGTTGGCACCCAGGAAAATTATTTGTTGAGAGGGTATCAGTTTTGATTTCTTTTTGTTGACTGTGTATCCCAGAAAGTTCAACAGTTTTATTACAAACGCCAGGTGCTGCAGTAGTATGTCTTTGCTGTCTGCTTGGATCAGGCAGTCGTCCAGATATGGGTAGATTTGTATCCCTTGTAGTCTGCAGAAGGCGATTACTGATGCCAGGCATTTCGTAAACACGCTGGGTGCAGTAGATAAGCCAAAGGCCAATGCAGAGAATTGGTAATGGGTTGAACCTGCAAGAAATCTGAGGCATCTTCTGCAATCTTGTCTGATAGGGACATGCAGGTATGCCTCCTTGAGGTCCAATGTTACCAGCCAAGACTCCTTGCCCAGCATGGGAAGAAGCTGCTGTAAAGTGAGCATCTTGAATTTTAGCACCTGTAGATATGTGTTTAGGATGGATAGGTCTAAGATAGGTCTCCAATCTTTGTCTTTCCTTGGTACCAGGAATAGTCTGGAATAAAACCCTTGACCTTGTTCTTTTGCAGGTACCTCTTGAATTGCTTTCATGTCCATGAGAGCTGAAATTTGTTTTCGTGCCTCTGCCCTTTGATTTTGTGGCAGGTTTGGCATGCCTCTCATTTTTGGAAGGGTGTGAAAGTGGAACCTGTAGCCTCTGTCTATAATGTCCAGAATCCATTTGTCTTTTGTAACAATATGCCAATTTTTTGAGAATAATGTCAGTTTTCCGCCCAAAGGTCCTGCCTTTAAAGCTTTGCTTGGCAGGTTTAGGGGGAAGTCATTGTGTCTGTTTTCTGAAAGACTGTGATCTATCTTCTCCACCTTTTGGGGTCGGTGCTTGCCACTGTCTGGCTCTGAAAGATCCTTGAGGTTGCCCTCTACCCCTTGGACGCCTGTATCTGCCCCTTTGAGGTCTGTCCGTGGCTGGAAAGGACCAATTTTTTGAAGGCCAGTTTCTGCTGAAACGTGGAGGCTGTAACTGCAGGAAATCTTTCACTGTTTGCATTGATTTCGCTTTTTCCTCCATTTTCTTTAGCACCTCCTCTGCTTTAACACCAAACAATACATCTTTTTGAAGAGGTGCATCTAATAATTTAGCTTTGACATGATCTGGTAAGGTTTGCTCTTTGAGCCAAGCATGCCTACATATAACAGACCCCGTAACAGCAGCTCTACATGAGGCCTCTAAAGCATCAAAACCACACTGCAAGGTATGTTTACACCCACTTGCTCTACACCATGCAACAAATCCTGCAACTCTTTTAAATCTGGTTGTTCTGGTTGTGTCATTTTGCTTTTCAGCTGAGATATCAAAAATGGGGCTGTGGTGAGACCAAAGGGGAGACGAACTGGTAGTGACTGGCTCCCCAGCCGGGAAGCGAGAAACTACTCCTGAGCGCCTGTCCATCAGAATGTGATGCGTAGTACTGGGTCTGATCGAGTATCGAGCACATCCAGTCCTTTTCTCAGAATGATTACAGAGTAGAAGTGACCATTCGATTTTTTCTTTTGGGGACCATTCAAGAGAGAGAGGAGAGGAGAGAGTCTTAGTTCCCCATTAGTTTTTTTTTAAAAAGAATGAAAAGAACCCTGAGAATCTGGACCCTGGAGGGGGGGTGGATGGAACGGGCTCTTTTAGCAGATGGATGGCTTCACTTTCGGCGCTAGAGCGCGGGTGGGACCGCGCCTGGGAGGACTTCAACTTTGGAAGGAAGGAGAAGAATAATATCCCTGGATAGATTTGAGAGGGAGCCCACAGACGGAGAACCCAGCGGTCCGAATAAGCCGTTAGAAATGCAACAGCCCAGTAGAGCCTCCAGAGTAGAGCAGTCCAGAGCGCGAGCTCCCTTCGCGAAAAGTTCCGGTCCCGGTGCCGGACGAAGTTTCTGAACTAGGGGAGCCCCTCTGCCTCTAGGCTCTCTGCCTCTAGGGGCTGCCACTCCTGTCCTCCTCTGCCACGAGCGGACTGGGCTGGAGCAGGCTGATTGCTGCTTTGATTCTTCCACCCTTTCTCTCACCCTTGCTTGGTCGGGGGACAGGAGAAGGCGGATTCTTTTCGCCAGATCCCGCCCGCCCCGTCCTTTTCCGCCACCTGGGTCAACGTCTCGAGAAGCCTGTGAAAAACAGAGCAGAAGGGCCATCAGGTCGCAGGCCAACGGCGCTGAAAGAGCTCAGAAAAAGGGCAGGACGGGGCCAGGCCTGGCAGTGAGTGACCGAGAGTAGCCGCAGCTCGCCTTGCGCTGCATGGGAGAGAAGGTGTTAAGTATAATGACTTAGCCAAGAAGCCATACGGGTGAGTGGCAGCAGAACTCTATCCTCCAAAGGAAATGGCGGGGGGGGAGATACGCTTTATTAATTATCCTAGATCTCACTCCGTCCATAACATGAGCCAGCCAGCTTCTTACCGAGCCCTTAACTGAACAACATCCGCTTCTTCTGGCGGTCCATCATCATCCGAGACCCTTGCTCTGGCGGCCGTGACTCGGACCGCCAGTCCCCTCCGGGCAGCGCCCGGCAACATGGCAATCACCGGAGGCCCTCAATAGGTGGGTCCGGGTCGGATGGCTGGAAGGAGGATCCTATCCGGGTTAGGTATTAGGGGTCTGGCTCCACGGTGTCCGGGTTCTACGGTGGTCGCAGGGGTCCACCAGGGGCCGGCGAGGGCACCAAAGAGTAAGCGAGCCCGTTTCAAATGCCTCCCTCGTCCGAGGACGTCCGACGGACTCCTCCAAGTTTGGGTCTAATTTCCATGATGATGTCCCCAGAGGAGACATGGGTGACAAATGGAGCCTTCCTCCTCCTCTGGGGGCTCCTTCCCACTCAGTCTTCGGCACTGCTGTGAGGGAGCTGGGACCCTCCCCTTGCACGTATGCTTCCAGGGATCCCACTCCTCTGGCCCATGGTCAGAGGCTACCAGTCAGCCGTACTCAATTTGGCAACTTGAGGCACAAGCAGGCTGTCCAGGCCTGATGGTGCAAAGGGAGTGCAGAGGGGCGCAAACAGGCGAACATCTCATCTGCCGATCATCATCGGCCAAAAGAGAGACCGGGCAGATCCCCTACCACCCCACCGACCCGAGAGGGGACGCCTGGCTCCCCTCGGATCAGTGGACGGCGGGGCGAGATCTTCCGGAAAGAGACAATGGTCACTCGGGACCGGCGAGCCGGTATCCGGCACGCCCGAGCCGCCGACCGCACCCAGGCTCTCAAGATCGGTCGGGTCGGCGCGCACTTTATCGGGCAAGGAGGAAGGGAGGGGTCAGGCCGTCACGGCGCCCGATGGGACGCTCCCGAGCCGCTCGCATCCAGCTGCTCGAAGGCGGATCAACCCGGTCGGAAAGGCAGCAAGACCTTAAAAAGGGTGTTGAGCTCCCGGGGGGAGAGCAAACACTGAGGACTGCATCTGGGCCTGGATGAACCCGGGT
This sequence comes from Protopterus annectens, assembly GCF_019279795.1. Lineage (NCBI taxonomy): Eukaryota > Metazoa > Chordata > Ceratodontiformes > Protopteridae > Protopterus > Protopterus annectens. The sequence goes on from NC_056750.1 coordinate 90,051,430, forward strand.
CTCCTCCATCCTCAAATCCAAAGATAGGAAGATCTCGGCGGGGCTACGATCGCACAGGGGAGTGCCTCTCGATAGAGCCGGTCCCCGATCGAATGCTCAAGCTCCACAGGACCGCATCTCCCCGTGAGGGCACACACCTCTCTGAGACAGCGGGAGGAGATCCTGCGAAAGCCGGCAGGGAGGGAGGCGACCAGAGGTCTCAAGGGAGGGCTTGTGGTTTCACTCCCTCCAGTCAGCAGCAACATGAGCTTCAGCAGCAGGCCTCCTCCCAGTCCCGGGAGCAGGAGGGGGTGCCACAGAGGGGAACAAAACCCCAAACTGTAGTCGAAAATTTCGGAGAGGCGGAGGAGTAGGCCGAAAAAAAGACTCCGAAAGACCAGCCAAGACCTCGCCTGAACAGTCTCTGGCAATGGGTAAACAAACAAGTGCCTCAGCAATTCAATTAGGTGTTGACGTGTTCAACCCCGAGACATTTAATTATAACCGATCACCGGTGAGGCTTAAATTCACACTCGGGCTGACCCCTGAAAAAAAAAATCACCAAAGAACCAAAAGCCGCTGAAAATACAAAACACAAAATACCACTGTTGATACTTTAACATATGGAACTGACAGTTTAATGCCCTCATGGTTAAAGTGGCCGAGGTGTACACCTTTTTCCCCCACCTTTCTAAAGCTCTGGAATCTCTCTCTGAAGGTAATGGGTTTTAGCAGTAGAGGCCTTAATTCCCTTGGGACCCTGTGAAATAGTTTCTGGGTCAGCAGTATGGCTTTTATCTAGGAACTGGTGAGAATCAGGAACCCGTAATACCTGTCTGGTTTAACAGGAGCTGGAGGCAAAGAATCAGGATTAAGGCTGGCTTCTGTGTACACATCATCCAATATATCTAAAACAGGAGGGATAGCCAGAGGCCTATGCTGGGGGAGCAGAAGAAATTCCCTGAGCCTTTTCTTGGAATCTGAGTAATCTTGGCCTTCCCAGTGAAAGTGTTCCCTCAATGTATGCAGGGTTTCCCCAAATCCTCAGGGGAGACCGAGGGAATAGACTCCTCTGCATCAGAGTCTTCGAATGGAGAATAGGCACAATCCTGGTCCTCAGATAGTTCTGAGGTAATAGAAGCTTGATCAGAGGAAGGGTAGTCTTCCTCTAATCTAGGCCTTTTGTCAGAGGGGGGTTGAGAACCCCTGATAAGAGTAATCAAATCCTCAGCCATTTTAAGCATCTGCTTTTTAGGCATGGTGCCTTGAGCGGGTGTCTGAGGAACCTGTTTTTTGGTTTTCATGGCTGTTTTAGATTTAGTGAAGGCTTTAATAGAGAAGGAGGAAGGCCTGAAGACCCCTTGAGAAATGGCAGGACTGTCTAAATTCTGAGTTTCCCCGCCAGGAGTGGCGTCGATATCTGTAGTAGGAATGGGGGCCGAGGAGCCTGCGACCTCGGGTACTGAAGACACCGGTAAAGCATTGTCATCGGTACTCAGGGGCTGCGTAGGCGCCTCGCTGAGTACCGGAGAACCGGTAGTCAGCCTTAGCGTGGTATCAGTAGGTGGTGCGGACCTCGTATGCCGGTCCTTATCTTTGCGTTTTTTGCTCAAAACTGGAGTTGGAGTATCCAACGACATAATATAATTACATTTTTTGCCAAAAAAGTGAAGGACGAACTCCGCCCGACGCTTAATAGTGCGTTTGTTGAATCTAGCACAAAAACGGCAGGCCGAGACGTTGTGGTCTGGGCCTAAGCAAGGTATACAGTAAGAGTGGAAATCCTTATGCGGTATTTGCTTCCCACATGAAATACAATTATTAACTTTGTCTGACATCGGTCTGAGGCAAGAAAAGTTTCCCCAACGGGGTACTTAGCTTTCAAGAAGACTTCGGCTGAAATACTTTCGTAAATCTCAGGAGCTGGCCGACCGGCACTTGCGAACTGCTTCTGCTTCGGGCACCGCGCGACAAGAAAGACTGAAGAAAATGGCGTCGGCTTCCTCTTTTATACCCCTGCCGCACTGACGTCAGGGAGGAAGCGACGACAACCAACGCCGGACCTAGGCTTTGGAATTTGGCCGACCGAGGACCCGCCTGACGGCAGGATAACCCATCTGTTATGACTGCAGCTGTATGCACGATGAACATCAGAGACGCATCCAGGCTTGTCTTCGAAGAGCAATGCCCGAACTAGCAGCTCTACTTGAACAAGCAGCTGCATAGGATATGAGACGCATGGACGAGTTTACCACTGAGTTTAGGGTAGCGAGCTAGGCGTTGACTTTGTCGGCCACCCCTGCAGCTGCCGTTACATGGAGAGTATCTCCTAGCTCTTTCAGGAGATCTCTCTGTAGTCTCGTAAAGTGGGTTAAGTAGTTCAGTGATCGCAGAGAAAAAGTCGCTGAACTAAACATGCGCTTCCCATATGTATACATGACCCTAGAATCTCTGTTAGGGGGATAGATAGAGGTGGATGTCTCAGATGCTTCTTTTTGGTGGCTGTAGCTACCACCATGGCATCAACAGGCACACCCTTTGTCAAAAATGGCTTGTCCACTGGGGCAGACATAATTTTATTGGGTTTACGAGGAGCAGATTCCATGGCCTCCGGTGACTCTCACGCCTTATGAGAAATCAGTTCCATGAGCTTGTTGTAAGGCGGAGACACCCAAGAAGTGGAAGGTTGAGACCCAAAAGCCTTCAAGAGCAAGGACTCATCCTCAGTAGGGGTCTTGGACTGTCAATCGCCCCTCTGACTAAGGATCTCTAGTATCTCTGCAAAGGAGATATCCTCAGAGGGGGATCGAGGGGACCCTTCTGATTCATCTAAGTCTGTGTCAGATGTCAAGGACTCCTGTGGGGAGTCTAAGTGCCTCCTCTTGCACAATCTCTTCCTGGGTACCTTCTCAGTGGCGGATCTGGGGAGGTCTCAGAAGAGTAGGGGACGCCCTGTGGGGGTACTTGAGGCTCGGGGTCTCTACGCTTAGAGGCACCGGTAGATGAAGAAGCAGACACAGGAGCTTGAGGGGAGAGCGAAATCTGAACTGATGCTGATGTTGTCTTTGGAGACAAAACTCTCCTCATAACATCGAAGGCACCATGGCTCCGACAGGAAGGAGTGCACGGACCCGAGAGTAACCGTCCGATCCTTCCGCACCAAAACCCTGGGCTCCGAGCCCGAGGTAGGAGCCGAGCTCATCCGAGCCGAAGCCCCGAGAGGAAGAGTCAGCACCAACAAATCAGTTCGACTATCCTCCCCGGACCCGACGGGAGAGCGTCGGCTCCTAGAGTCCTCGGTCGGCGCCGAGGACATCCGAGTAGATGGAGCCGATAACATCGGTGCAGGTATCAGCTCGAAGGATTCAACAATCAAGGGTTCAGTTTTTTTCAGCTCCGAGAGTCCAGTACGGCTCAGAGGAGGAGGAGACAAATCCAGCTCCATGGTCTTCGGCACCGACGAGCTGGTCGGGGCCGACAACAATTTGGCAAGTCCTGGTGCCTGTAAAAGCTTCTGCACTAGTTGATCCATGTCCAAATCTGAAAGACTGACTGAAGATTTAGCTGAATGCACCGAAGGTACTGATTGGAGCAGAGGGGAAGAAGGAACTTCAGAGACCGTCTCTAATACCAAGAGCTGGCTCCAAATAAAAGGTACACTCAGTTCCGATGTCTGTGGAACCGATGACCCTCCTTCTGAAATTTTTGCCTTTTTTGTTACTTTGTCTGAAGATTTGGATTTTGAGGATTTGGAGGACGTACTAGTACCCTCATGGCTACTCAACACCTCGGAAAAAGATTGCTGTAGCAATCCCCCTGTCTATAAGTTTCCTCCTTCTCTCCAAGAGGACTCTTGAAGAAAAGGAGTGGCAAATGCTGCAGGTGTCTTGGAGGTGTTTAGCCCCCAGACAGTAGACACATTGAATGTGTCCGTCAGTGATGGACATTTTCTGCCCACAATCTGGGCATTTTTTAAATCCCGATTTAGGATGGGATTTCTCCTTCTCATCCAACATATTTAAATAAAATAAAGAGTAAACTGCAAAAGGTAAAACAGTAAAGTCCTTTCACTTGTTAGTATCCACAAACAACTAAGCCCAATATGGGCACTATCTATAACAATGTAACTAGAGATTACAAAAATAAGGCTAAAGAGGCCCACAGAAAAAAGCCTGATTATTATAAGATTAATAAGAATAAATAGGGCTAAAGGCCCACACAACGAAGAAGCCAACAAGGCACTAACTTTTAAACTATTTATAAGTATCGAAACTATAGATTATATATTGAAAAGACCTAATACTAACACACACTATTTTTTTAAACAAAAAGGAGAACTTTTTAAATAGACTTGCTGTTATTTTTTTCAAAAATGGTCCGAGCTAGGTGGATCACCGAGATCTCTCTTGCCGCGGCAAACTAGATGTGAGGTAATTCCAGCAGTGCATTGTGGGATAAGGGGCTTGGTCTCGAGCTACTAGCAAACCTTGAGCTTTGCTATCAGCCGTGTCGGAGCCGAGGATTGGCACCGAACCCAACAGTGAGAATAAACGGCGAGATTTAACAACTTCACATCTGATATTTATTCATTACTTCTCAATCTGTCATCCCTTCGCTAGTTACAAAACTCTAAATCATAAATCACTTGTAAACCCAAACCATTTATTTATGTTATTCTTTACTTACTGATGGGACTGTTCTCAGTAAACTCAGTTTGAAAACTGGTGACATTTTCTGTGACTCTAAGTGGATCTTGACCAGGTTTTTCAAGTAACATCAGCAGTATCTGTACCGGGACATCATAGCCTGTGTAAGAAAAAACACAGAATTTACATATATTCTCAGCAATTAAACACTCCTCTGTTGCCTTATGCAGGTACAATAGATAATATTAAAATTAACAGTTTAGAGAACACAGTCACTGATACAAGATATTAGGATTTTGAACTAAAGATGCATTTACAAAGATTCCACATCAATAAAATATATTTATAATCATACTGTAATAGTGCCACCAAAATTGAAGTGTAAACAAGATGCCCATCATTCTTTATGCCACACCCACAAGTACAGAGCATCAGTCTGTACACCACACCCACAAGTACAGAGCATCAGTCTGTACACCACACCCCAAGTACAGAGCATCAGTCTGTACACCACACCCACAAGTACAGAGCATCAGTCTGTACACCACACCCACAAGTACAGAGCATCAGTCTGTACACCACACCCCAAGTACAGCTCATCATTCTGTATGTCACAGCTCCAAGTACAAGGTGAAAGCACACCATGGGGGTAATTTGTATGCAGGATAAGCGCTTTGCATATTTTAATGTATCAGACAGAAGGGCTACTACATGCCGCTGAATCTATGTTAATGTTTTCAGATTTTTCAGACTGGAATCTTCCCATCTAGATGGTCAATGACTTACTGAGGAACATTCAGTTGACTTTGCCAGCTGAAAATAATTTTAGGTACATTTATTTTATAATTTTACCTTAAGTATTGCAATCTGAGAGCTAGTCACAATACAGAGGAGGTGCGTGAAGCCATTCTTAAAAGGGCAGTATGGAATCAAAGCCTCCACAGAAAATAAGTGAATAAAAAAGTTCCATTTGCTTGAGTTTCCACTACAAACGGCTTTTGTCAGTTTAGTCTTAGGAGGATCCTACTTTACTGCTTTGCAGTTAAATGTTTTGTGCAGAGAAAAACAGAGTCACTGTCTGCAGTAAACAACCTTGTAAGCACAGCGGTGGGCCAACAGGGTGGTAAGCAGACAGAACACCTTCTCTTCTTTGTGGGACACTGTGGGTTTCTACTGAAGTGACTTCCAGTGTGAAGATCAGACCTACTTTAAGCACAAGAATAAGGGTTCCTGGGGATCTGAGCAGATCATGGGGTACTCAGCATGTAAAACTACAAGCATAGTGTAACACCCAGCACTCCACTTAATGTAATCAGCTATATCAAGGTCAGGGTTTGTAACTAGGGCATAGATAAATGCTCCTGTAACTACCTGCTGTATGACAGCTACATTTATCTCTCCTCTCTGCAGGTAAATTAATCAGGGGACTGAGGGGTGGAGGGAAACAGTGGTCTGATATCAGGAAGATGGAAATTGTCCTGTTCTTTCATTAGTAGGCAAGTGACTCTTGAAATAAATCTCTCTGCTGGTAAGAAGTTTGGCCTGCTTTCCTTGTCTTAGGTACAGAAACAGGTGCATCTCCAAAAGTGACAAAGTAAGCAGGAACAGATTCTAGCCAAATAAATCTTTCTCTGCATTCATACACTCTGGGCCAGAGCTGGACCATAATGGGAACAGGGCACATTCAGTTGGCTGCTCATTTACTAGACAAGATTGTGCTCTTTGATAGTAGCTCGATTGTATATTTTTAGTGGGGATTGGGGGAGCACAATTTATATTCCTCTCATCTACACTGAAGCAACATTTTCACTTTTTAGTGGATTTGTTGAAGGAAGTACAAATTCCACTACAGAAAAACATACTATTTTATTTATTTATGTTCTGATTATCAGGAAGTCCACCTAAGATGGGAACGATTTTCAGGTGAGGTATGAGCATGTATGGACACCTTGGGCCCAATTTCAAAAGACTTGCTCTCAGTGCAAGTTACCATTTACACTGAGAAGACTGTGGGCAGGTGTTTTGGAATCAGGCCTCCTGTGCACCCCTGTTTATATATAGGCATCACAGTGAAGTAAGTTATCTGCACTGAGAAGCAAATCTTTCAGAATAAGAACAGACTTAAGAGCAGCTCTTTCTGAATATGGCCCAATGTGTTTTTAACTCCAATACCTCTAGCCGTTACAATGTAAAGTTGAAATCTGTTCTATTACACAGATTCCTCATTAGAATAACACTCTTAGACTCAACTCCATTTTAAGCTTTAACCCTGAGCAGTTTTAACAGTATGTCATTTATAGTAAACTGTCCAACTATACTTTCAATGAAAAAGAATATTTCTATTACTTCTGAATACAAAGACCATTAGCGAGATTCAATAAACCCTACATCCTCTGTTTACAACTGTGTGCGCGTCGTGGCATGGTGTGCATATGGTAGCGTGCTGTTTTCGATTCAGTAATCAGCTCTACACGGTGAGGAGACCCACACAAAGAAGGCAAACACTGTGGCATGCTAATTACAGCATAAGCAGCTGAACTATATGCTAACTAACCAATCCAAGATGAAGGAGCTATTCAACAAGCTATAAAGCAACTGTGCAAACTCAGTGTTGGTTTTCCCTAAAAATTCCAAAATCTACTGGAATAGAGCCATGGAAAAGAGTCTAGACAGAAAGAATGTTCCGGGCTGCTGTTGATTTAATTCATGTGCACGTGCAACAGGCTGAATTCTATGCTGCTGCTGCTAACAGACCACGGTCAAGAAGGAGAAGAGTTTCCAGATCACAGTTAACTTATCACAATCTGCATTATGTGGAAATTATAAAGTGCTACAGGGTAGACAGATAGATTCATCCTCAACACAGACCCAGGGAAAAGTGAGGGGAGCCTACACCAGTGGAGACAAAGGTATGTGTAGTACTTATGTTCAGGAGCTTTTCAGAGACCAAAAGGGGACATGCTGGGGGAGTCACAGCATCTGTATCCAGGATTTTTTATTAATTCCTGGCTGCTATGCTCCAACATGCCAGTGACCACACCTATTTTTCCCCATACTACTGAGAACAGAGCCACAAATATGCAGGAGTTCTACCCTGTAGCTCACTACTCTGAAGTACTTGGGTATCATAAATTGCATACATATAACAATTAAGGTAAGCCCATGGGAAACAGGGAAGGCTCTATATAAATAGAAAGGGCTTCCACTCTATTAACTGCCAAGTCATTTGTAATGCGAAGGGACTCATCTTGAATGTGTGTGCTGGCAACCCAGGCAGTTACCATGACTCGTATATCTGGCACACCTCCCAACTGTATCAGATGTTCACTAGGGGGGGAATATCCCACAGACTCATTTACTGGGGGATGCAGGTTACGCAATGGAATAATGGCTGATGATGCCCATCAGAAATGGCATACACCCACTGAAGAATTCCATAATGAGGCACATGCTCAGACCAGAAATATCACAGAATGTGTATTTGGGCTGCTGAAGTCACAGTTCCGGTGCCTAGATACCTCTGGGGGAGCCCTGCAGTGCAATCCATGTACATGTACTATGTGCCGTGATACCTCTGGGGAGTCCTGCAGTGCAATCCATGTACATGTACTATGTGCCGTGATACCTCTGGGGGAGCCCTGGAGTGCAATCCATGTACATGTACTATGTGCAGTGATACCTCTGGGGGAGCCCTGCAGTGCAATCCATGTACATGTACTATGTGCCGTGATACCTCTGGGGAGCCCTGCAGTGCAATCCATGTACATGTACTATGTGCCGTGATACCTCTGGGGGAGCCCTGCAGTGCAATCCATGTACATGTACTATGTGCCGTGATACCTCTGGGGAACCCTGCAGTGCAATCCATGTACATGTACTATGTGCCGTGATACATCTGGGGGAACCCTGCAGTGCAATCCATGTACATGTACTATGTGCCGTGATACCTCTGGGGAACCCTGCAGTGCAATCCATGTACATGTACTATGTGCCGTGATACCTCTGGGGAACCCTGCAGTGCAATCCATGTACATGTACTATGTGCCGTGATACATCTGGGGGAACCCTGCAGTGCAATCCATGTACATGCACTGAAATATTCATTTTATGTGCCATGCTACATATCATCATCCTGAGAAAGCAGCTTCAGCAGGATCAACAAGGGAAGGGGCACACCTCCCACCACCACTGGCAAAGTCACCAGAGCCACATGCAGGTGAGCAGTCAGAAGGTGAACAAGCAGCTGCTCTGGGTGTAGGCAGACATAGGCATGCTCAATATGCCCTCGCACTGGCAACACGTAGTACACTCACTCACCACCTAAGGGACTAAAACCTTCCTCCTACACACACATACATATACTAACACTGATGCCAGGCAACTCATAAACTTTACCTCCTCATGTACTGGCTGTGCCCAGAGTCAGCCCTGAACTACAAATGTTGCAACTGCAGGACCTACAAGGGCAAGTATTGAACTTGGGAGTGTACTGTGTAATAATACAAATGAATGGCATATTCTTGTATGTTGTTACTTGGTACTATAAGCAAGTAAAAGGTGTGTGATTTGTACAGAAATGACTTGAACATGCGATGGCAGAGACTTATGTGACTATGTGTATCCTGTAACAAACAGTAGGCCTCACGTATCAAACATTCTCATAGTCATACCTTTCAAAAGTACTGATGATTACTGAATGTCCTCAGTTTAGTACCATACTTTTGTACTGAAAAATCATTAAAGAGAGAAGTCAGAAAGTAATGAGACATATTTCAATTTCAGACTTCATAACCCTCATAAGATCATTAACAATATTAATGCAAAAAAAATTAGATTCTATCAACTAACTTCCTAAGACCAAAATATATAAAAAGGTACAATTAGCAAAAACAACACCACAAATGCAGATATACTAAGGACTAAGTCAACTACGCACCCTGAGCATCAGACACAAATGTTATGTATCCCTAAATCCAAAATACAGAAAACAAGGATATGGCATAGTTATCACTTGCACAGTGTTGTGAGGGGCCAGAAAGCCTAGGCTGACACAAAAGGTCAGTGAGTGTGGGTGTCAGTTAGAAAGAGAAGCAGGCAAACATTTGGATAAAGTAACAAATGACCAGTGAGACAAAATGAGCTTTAAGCTTCACAGGTGAACCATGTAACTGTTGTGTGTGTATTTGTCTGTCTGTATGGGTGCTCCATGTGAAACTGGTGTATGAGTGTCTGCATGAAAACAGTCAAGCTCTGTGTTAGCTCTATAGCTTGGTATGCTGGACAGGTGGAGCTGTGCATGGTAAAGGTTGTACCCATCCATGAGAACTGGCTATGCCAGGAGTTGCACTGGCATGTGCATGGTCGGATGCACTGCTGATACCTGAATGTGACTAATGTCTGCTGGACGAGCACTGTTCATGAGGATGCCCATAGTACCAGTATGGAAGCGTGATCGGGCATGGCCACACCAGCTGACAGCAGATGAAGTGGTTGACCTATGCCCACAAGGATGCGTCCCCCTCCCAGCAGACATTCCATCATAAACACTACCTGTTCCAATGTGTCATTCACCTGACCCACTGAATCAGCAACACAGCAGAGGCAGTCATGCATGTCAGCCGGTGCCATATCTATAACCCTAAGCATTTCTCTGTAGGTCCTATGGGAATGTGCCTGTGTTTCCATGACAGCTCTAAACATACATCGAGTGGCATGGGAAGACACACCAGGATCAGGTGGTGGAGGATGGACAGCAGGCTTCCTCTGAGCACCCCCAACAACCCTCCTGCATGACACTTTGCCCACAGCCAGAGTCAACAGACACTGAAGCTGCAGTAACCACACTTCCCTGATGGAATGTCTCACCCTCCAACTGTCCAATGTCTGAGGGCTCACTGGAATGGGCTGGCATAGGCCTACTGGCTGCATCCAATGGAATTACAGGGGATGGCCGAATGTCAACTTCAGTGTCAGATTCAACCTCTGTATCCCCACGACTGGACCTCTGAGGATGATGGCAGCCAGACAGAGTCTGCCGATACTCTGACATCAGGTGGTAAGAGTCTTACGCTTCCACTGTCAGAATCACCTGTGATAATAAGCAACAAACACAAATAAACAATGAGTAGCTATACTACTATAGTGAAATGTACGCTAACAAAGGAACAGTGGTGTCTCTACTACAGACAGTACAGCAATACACACAACAGTCCTGAAACCCACATCGCACATATTGATAAAATTATGTACTTCTTTGAAATGTTCATCACTACTGACAAAGGAGATATTTGGCTTACCACATGAAGTTGAAGGCATGTTTCCCAGGGTTAATGGTCCTGGAAGAAGTTAAGCAAAAGTTAAGGACATCATCATGACAATTAACAGTAATAAAGTGGGTTAAAACATTTTGTCCTTTATATGTCCATTAACTACACTGTCAAAAAGAACTTGGATGACAAGTCCAACCTAAGCCTATGTGTAATTAATCAATGTGTTGTTAACTGTAGAACTATAAAAGTCCCCCCCAACAAACAAATGTATTGTTAAACAGAACTAATGTATTTCTGTCGATATTTTACTACACAAGAGTATTTAATAAGTGAGATACATAAGCCTACCTGGAAGCTCTTCCTGGATATACTTGTCCCTGAAACAGAAGCACCAATGTCAAGGACTGCTGTTCTGCACTTTCCTGGGAGCTGTCTGGATCCCTGACAGTGGGCAGAAAGTCTTCATTTGCTGTTAGTGGTGGCTCTGTAGCAGGCCCCCCAGTACCCATCCGATTTAGGGCCACTGCCACTGCGACCTCCTTGCAGATGAGATCATGTCAGTGGTATTATGGCACACCTGATCATATGTCCTGCTGTGGCCACCTACTGCATTCACATCAGCAACAATCTGCTGCCAAATCTGCATTTTACCTGACATATCTCCACATCCCCTCTCAAGCAGAAAGGCACCATGTCACCTAAAAGCTTCCACAATGACATGATTCTCAGGGTCACTGAAGGGAGGATTTTCGGGGATTGAGATGCATGGGTGCCACAGTCCTAGGTGACCTAAAATACAACAGAAGGCTAATACACATACTGTAGTATCACATATCTTAAAGTCCTGTTTCCAAATAAAACATAAAAGGTAGCATTTCACTATTACCCACAGCAGAAACATAAAAGGGTCAGATCTTGAAATATAAAAAACAGGAATTGTGTGGTTGTAACACATTACATTCACACACAAACCAAGGCTGATTGCAAAACAAGGAGAGTAACAATAGCAACATATCCTTGTTTGTGCCAAAACAGAAATGCAACTTTGCTCCCCCACCCCCCAAAAAACAGGCAAATGACATATTTCTGTAACGAACCAACAGTGAAATGCTAAATGTGCTATCAAATGAACTGTCCCTGAAACATGTCTAGTAATTTTACACAGAACATTTCATTTTAAGTTATTGCCAATCATGTCTACCAGTAGCCAGCACTCTCCCAGAGGTGTGTATGGTCCACCCTAGAAGGTAAACACCCCTATGTCATTAACAATATAGGATATTTACCATTTCATGGAAATAACAATAGAGTGTAGACAGAAAAACAGTTTTAACATTAGCATTAGTGAAGCCAACTAATAAAGCTGTGCATCTGAGAAAGGGAAATGCCCTGACAAACATACCCATGCCATCAGTACACTTCTAAGTAATGCATACAGATAAAAATAGCATTTGTTAATGCACATATGTACATATATACATGCATATATTAACAAATTTCTTAATGGCATTTCAGCATATACAGTACACAGATGAAAAATGCAAGCATACCTTTTTAAAGGCAGTAGTTTTCTGTGCAGATATATCCCAAAGTAATAACCTCTTTTTGTTCTCCACATAAACAAGTCTCCTCACCTTCAGGTTCCCTAGCTACACATTTGCCTTTTTATGCTGTAGATTCAGGGCTGTGAGCACAGTGAAGATGGAAGTCAGGTGCCAACTCATTAAAATCGCTGAATCCCAAATACTAAACATAGTGCATGCACTCCCTCAGTGTTTGCTGTTAATGGATTAAAACTATGAATGATTACTGGAAGGGAGAAGGAAAACACAACAATGTACACTGCCTACCTCCAGTGGCTGTGCCAGCCAGGTTAGACTTAAAAAGTGTAGAAATAATTTTAACAAGGATTTAAAAGTAAATAAGCAGCACGCAATTCAGAATTTCTGTTCATTAACATCAAACCCCCCTTCATTGGTTAACTGTACATTATTTTATTTAATATTTGTATTTTAAGGACAATGATATAGAATTGCCTTACCGACTGCATGTCTCAGATTACTGCTCAGATAAGACAAGAATGAGCCTCCAAACAGGCTTCGTGCCTCATGAATGAAGAACAGCAACAGTCATCCCTCTGCACAAAGATGGGCCATCTACAGACCCTGGAACCTACAGAACCAAAAGTCCCACTAGGCGTACATGTAAACTCAAGGAAAGAATCAACATGGAAATTATGATATAGTAAACCTCCAGACATTGGACCCAACTCAGTCTAGTTTCGGCAAGGGCAGATCATGCATACTCAACCTGGAAGTTTGAGAAGATCCCCAAAGCAATGGATGATGTTAAAATGGTTCACAATGCTACCTTAACCTGGCCTTGGTATATGACACAATACCTCACTCAGGCATTGCTGACAAACTCAAGAGGTTACGTACAAACCCATATGTCAACCACTGGATAGCTCAAAGACAGGACCAGAAAGTTAAAACTGGGTAGTCCACCTCTACAAAGAGGACAGTATCATGTGGAGTCCCTCAGAGATCAGTCCTTGGTCCACTCCTTTTTGGCATTTACTTCTCTGAAGTCACGGCCAATGTCATTGGTCTCAGGCTGACTAAATTTGCAGATTACTGCAAATTAATAGCTGTCACTGAATCCCACACTGACACAAATGTTCTCCAAGAAGGACTGACACAGACAAACAACTGTTGTCAGAGCCATAGACTAAAACTAAATGCCAAGAAATGCATAATAGTATCCTTCGGGAAATCATACACCTCTGGTAATGATCATATTGACAACACACCCCTTTAGAGTAGTCAGAGAATTGGGGACACACACACACAGTAATCTAGCCTTTGACCATCGCATGTCTACAGTAGTGAGGAAATCATTCTATGTTGCATAACTTTTAGTTATGTACTTACCATAACTTCGGATGTATGGGATCCATCTCGCCTACATTCATAACTGATGGGGTTCGGAGCCGATCCATCGGCTCCAACTAGGCCACTATATAGTAGAACGAAGTCTCTAATTGGCTGGGCTACCCCTTATCCCAGAATGCACCACGACTGCTTCCCCAGATCTTGTTTGTTCGCTTTCATACCTACATCCAGACACAGAGACATACCAGCAACTGTAACAAACTAAAGTCCTTCAAGAGAAAAACTCAGTAAGTAGCAACATTCCCTCTAAATCCAATGGGAAGGGGGAAGGAGGGGGGGTACGTATGAATGTAGGCGAGATGGATCCCATACATCCGAAGTTATGGTAAGTACATAACTAAAAGATGTAATGGGATCCTATCTTGCCTACATTCATAACTGATGGGACAGCGTCCCTAGCACCTAAATCCCAGGTGGCTCATTGGAAAACACTCCTGAGAACTGTGGAACCAAAGGAAGCTCTACCCCGAGAAGCCACATCTATCTTGTAATGAGAAATGAAGGTGTGTGGAGAAGTCCAGGTAGCGGCCGCACAGATATCATCTATCAATAATTTGGAGTGGAATGCTACAGAAGTAGCCATTGCCCTGATAGAATGAGCCCTGACTGGGAAAGGCAGCTCTTTGCCGGACCGTGAATAAATGAAGGAGATGCAATCTTTAATCCATTTGGCTATGGTGGTTTTAGCCACCGGTTGACCCAACCTATTTTCCGCAAAGGACACAAACAGCTGATTTGACTTTCGTGTCTGATTGGTCCTACTTAAATAAAAACGCAGTTGTCTGTGAACATCCAACTGATGGAAAATATATTCTGCGCTACTGGAGAATTTAGGAAAAAACACAGGGAGCTCCAAGGATTGTTGAATGCATAAGGGGGATGCTACCTTGGGCAAGAAAGAGGGATTTAACTTGAGGGACACTCTGTCTTTGTGAAAGGTCAAATAAGGAGGATTAGAACAGAGAGCCTAAAGCTCTGAGACCCGCTTGGCAGAGGTTATTGCCACCAAAAAGGCGGATTTCCAAGATAGAAATTTTATATCACAAGTAGCTGCTGGTTCAAAGGGGCGGGCAGTTAAAGAAGCTAGAACCATATTCAGGTCCCAAGGGGGCACAGGATGGGCTATTGGGGTCCGAAGGAGCCATGCTCCTTTAAGGAAAGATTTGCAAAGCCTGTTTGCCATTAAGGAAGGCTCAAAGGAGACATGAAAATTAGAGATAGCCGCCAGTTGGACTTTAATTGTGGAAACTGAAGAGCCCAAATAAAACAAAGAAGCCAGGAATTCTAAAACCTGAGGTACTGGGGCAGTAAGGGGATCTATACCTCGTTGCTGGGCCCAGAGAGCAAACCTCTTCCACTTGCTGGAATACAGTTTAATAGTGGAAGGTTTGTGAGAAGAGGACAAAATGTGGATGACGTCTGGAGAAAAAGAGTTATCTCTGACTAAGGTTGGAAGTGGAGTAACCAAGCGGCCAACCTCAAGGACCTGAGGGATGGGTGAGACTGTCCCAACTGATGAGTCAACAGGTCGGGCACCAGGTCCAGAAACCATGGGCCCTCCACCGCATACCTCAAAAGGAAGGGGAACCAAACCTGACGAGGCCAGTGTGCAGCGATCAAAATCATGTCGCTTCCTAGATAAATCGCCTTCTGTATCACCTTCGGGAGAAGGGGAACCGGAGGGAAGGCGTAAAGTAGACCGGGGGGCCAACTGTGAGCTAGAGCGTCCCTGGGAATCTGTCCCTGAGAGGGCGTCAGAAGAACTCCCTGCATTTCGCATTGTGAGGGCTGGCGAACAAGTCGCAACAAGGGAGGCCCCACTTGGCGAAGATGTTTGCAGCCACCCTGTCGTTGAGGGACCACTCGTGGGGCAACAGGAGAGTCCTGCTCAGCCTGTCTGCAATCACACTGGATTTCCCCGGAATGTGCGTTGCCACTAGGAAAGGCTGGGTAGAAATCGCCCAATGCCACACTCTCATGGCCTCTCGGCAAAGAGGGTAGGACCTGGTTCCGCCTTGCTTGTTTATGTACCAGACTACCGACATGTTGTCGGATAGGATCGCAATAGTACCCCGGGGAAGAGCATGATGAAGTGCTTGCAACACCAGTAGCACCGCTCTCATTTCCAGGATATTGATATGTAAGTGCGTTTCGTGAGCCTGCCACGAGCCTTGGACAGACCTGTCCAGATAATGACCCCCCCACCCTATCTGGGAGGTGTCCGTGGTTACCGTGGCGATGGGAGGCTGAAGGGCAAAGGGTCGCCCCTGGTCCAGGTTGGACCGAAGCAGCCACCAACGTAGGTCCCGACGGCAAATTTCGGTAATCTGGACCAAATGGCTCAAGGGAAGTTCCTGAAAGGACCATTGAACCGACAGTAGCCATTGCAGCACCCGCATGTGCAGCCTGGCTAAGGGGACTAGAAGAATAGTCAAGGCCATCGTGCCCAATAACTGCAGAATCAGTCTGGCCTGAACTCGTGATCTGGGTAACAAGGTTTGAACCTGAGACTGCAGGACCTGAATCCTTTCTACCGGCAAGAATGCCCGCATTCTTCTTGTGTCTAACTCTGCGCCTATAAAGATAATATGCTGAGACGGCTGCAGCACAGATTTTCCCCAATTGAACGTGATTCCTAGTGAATGACCCAAACTGACTGTGGTCATAAGCACCTGAACTAATAGATGCTTGGAGGTGGCAGTGAGGAGCCAGTCATCTAGATAGGGAAACACTTGGAATCCTAGACTTCTCAAGTGAGCTGTCACTACTGCCAGACACTTGGTGAACACCCTGGGGGCTGTGGTGAGACCAAAGGGCAGTGCTCGGAACTGGAAATGACTGGTTCCCAGGCGGAATCGTAAATGACTCCTGGACTCTTGACTTATCAGAATGTGATAGTAAGCGTCCTTGAGGTCTATGCCGCACATCCAGACATCCTTCTCCAATAACGGGAGAATGGACTGAAGGGTGACCATTCGGAATTTGGATTTTTTTTACAAAGCGATTCAATGATCTGAGGTCCAAAATGGGCCTTAAGTCCCCTGTCTTTTTTGGCACCAAAAATAGTCTTGAGTAAGTTCCTGATCCGATCTGGTCGGCGGGGACAGGCTGGATGACTCCTTTTCTTAGCAGCTTTGAAACCTCGACCGCTGCTTGATCCTGCTGACTGGGTGGCACATCCGGGATTTTCCTGATAGGAAGAGGGGGGATCTTGATGAAAGGGATGAGATAGCCTCTGGTTATTGTTCGGAGCACCCACTGATCCTTGGTGATAGATTCCCAAGCCTGTGGGTGTTCCGCAAAACGACCCCCGACTGGCTCTGGAGATGCGCAGTCGGGCCACGTCTCAGGGACGGGGAGTGTAGGATGGACCACAAAAGGAATCGCAGTCTCCAGAGTTACGGGGGCCTCTGCCGCCTCTGGGGCGGCGTCTTCCTGAACCCCCCCCTGCCTCTAGAGGGGGGATCACTCGGTGGAGTAGGGAAAGACCTTTGAGATTTCCTGAACCACATTTTCCCTCCTCTCTGGACATTGGGGTAAGGTCTAGAGGGAGCAGAAAAACGGGCCCCCACGGCAGTCAAGGTCTTGCCCTCCTGCTCGCACCGAGTCAGTGTGTTCTTCACCTTGGGTCCAAACAGGGAGGACCCATCAAAGGGGGCGTCGGTGAAGGAAGACTTAAAAGCCTCCGCAAAGGGACACAAGCGTAACCAGGCGTGTCTTCTAAGAGCCACGCCTGTTCCCGCTGCTCTACTCGCCCCTTCGGCCGCATATGAGATGAGCCTCATGGACGAGTTGATTATCGATGATAGGGTAGTCATCTGGGCGCCAACAGTTTGGACTAACGCCTCAGGAAGATTACCCGTAAAGAGACTCACCTAACTCTTTGAGGAGGTCCCTTTGGAGCCTGGTAAAATGACAAAGGTAATTCAGCGACCACAGGGTAAAGGCCGCTAAAGAAAGGGTACGCTTCCCGTACCTATCCTTGCTCCTGGAATCCTTATTAGGAGGGTGAATAGACGTTGAAGCCTCTGCCACATCTTGCTGAGTGGCAGATGCCACCACCATCGCATCTACTGCAACTCCTTTAGTCAAAAATTCCTTTTGAGGAGGGGCTGAGAGGAACTTGTTAGGCCTGGCGGGCACCGGTTCCACAGAGTCAGGGTGTTCCCACACCCTTTGAGAAACTAAATCTAGTAATTCATCGAAGGGTGGAGACACCCAGGAGGCAGAGGGCTGGGCCCCAAAAGCCTTGAGGAAGACTGACTCCTCTGCGGAATGGGTTTGGACTGCCAATCGCCTCTCTGTCTCAGGATCTCGAGGATATCTGAGAATGAGACGTCATCCGAGGACGATTTTGGGGACCCCTCCGCATCATTGAGGTCAGTATCTGATGTGATAGACTCATCCTGGGAGTCAATGTGCTTCCTCTTGCACAATTTTTTTTCTTGGAGGTTCATCTGAAGTGGATTCAGAAGGACCTCCCGGGAGAAGGGAACCCCCCAAGGGGCTATCCTCAGGCCCTGGGGCCCCACTGTCGTGGGAATGAAGCACACCAGAAGCACCAGTTCCCAAGTCTAGGGACGGTGAGGTAGAGACTTGCTGAGCCGGCAAGGACATGGCCAGCGCACTCCTCATGGCCTCAAAAGCAGGACCTCCAGACTCTATGGAGGACACTGGCTGAGAGACCACGACAGTACCGGGAATCCCTGCGGCCGACGCTCAGAGGGGAAGACTAGGCACCGAAGCTACCAGTTCGAAAGTGTTCCCCTCGGCCCCGACCGAGGAAGTCCCGGTACCGAACCCTGACGCCGAGGACAGGGTAGGAATGATGGTCGGAACAGAGAAGCTCAGAGGGAGTCTCGGTTCCGACTGGACAACTCTGCTCCGCTCTACCGTCACCGACTCCAACGGCTCCAAGGAGGTTGGAGGAGGAATCGGATGAGTCGAAGTGGGGACCGGCTCCGGAGCCGAGTGGGCTGGAGCCGAGACCATTTTTGCAAAAAACGGGGACTGGAAAAGCCTCTGGATAACTCTGTCCAAATCTGAGTCTGACAACCTGGAGGATTTAGAGGAAATAGATGGGGGCCGAGACGACTTCTCTCTCGGCTCCGATAGACCAGGGGACAGGCTCCGAAACGGCTCCAACACCATCGGCACCGGATCTGGAACCGTATGAATAAGCATCGGTGCCGAAGGGGACTTCAGCGCCGAGGGGGGAGAGCCTGAGCTGCACACCTCCAACGGCTCTGAGACCAAAGGAGCCAAAGCAGGTGATTCGCCTCTCGATCCCCCAACCTGCGGCTCCGACACCAATCGAGCCGAGGAAAGAGGTATCGAGGCAGACCCTTCCACCTGAGGCTCCGAAGCCATTGGAGCCGAGGAAGAAGAGGTCGACCTATGCTTCTTGGAAGTCGGTTCCGACGGACTGGTCGGAGCCGACGACCTTTTCTTTTTAGAAGCTGGAGAGGAGTTAGAAGCCAAAGCTTCCTCAAAGGAGGGCTTAATAAGGCCCTTAAGGATCAATTTATTTTTACTTTCTTGAAGGACCCTAAAGGAAAAAGCATGACAAACACTACATGTTTCCCGCAAATGTTTTGGTCCTAAACAATATACGCAAACAGCATGGCTATCAGTAATAGACATTTTGTAGTTGCACTTGGTGCACTTTTTAAAACCAGACTTCTACTCTTTTGACATCCTATCACCCAACTAATTTTTCACCACGAAAAGTAACCTTAAAGTAGGGCACGAGCCCTTGATTCAAAAACGGGACTGGCCCGGGATACAGAACAAAAAACGGGCAGAAGCCCTCTAACTAAAAACAGGCTAAGCCCGATAAAGCAGGATGTACAGTAGGGCAAAAAACAAACTTAACAGTAGACAAAATCAACACATTGACTCACAGATAAGGGCAAGAGCCCTCTAACTTAAACGGGCCTTGCCCGGTAAGTAGAGAAAATACCAATCACACTGAAAAAGGTTCACACACACACGTAAAGCTGTTAAAACAGCTGTTTGTTAAATTAGAGAAGAAAACCCTAGGTCAAAAGACCAAAAAGTAACAAAAAAAACACTTAGCTCCAGCCAAGTCGAGACCACGTCTAGCTTGAAAAGCGGCAAACGAGATCTGAGGAAGCAGGCGTAGTGCATTCTGGGATAAGGGGTAGCCCAGCCAATTAGAGACTTCGTTCTACTATATAGTGGCCGAGTCGGAGCCGATGGATCGGATCCGAACCCCATCAGTTATGAATGTAGGCGAGATAGGATCCCATTACATCTTACAAACAAAAGTCCAAGGAAGTCACTGTTCCACTGTATTTGGTATTCAGCAGACCCATCACCGAGTACAATAACCCCTTTGGTATGTACCTAATTAGGCATTTCCAACAACTGGAACATCCACATAGGTTCCTCACTAAAAGAACACAAGGGGTAAGTAAAATGTCCTCTGCAGACCGCCTGAAGGTCATAGCCCTATATTCTGTCTCCTACAGATGTTTGAGGGGAGATCTATGCTTGCCATACAGGGCTTTGTGAGAACCCACTCTAATGGATCTCCTGCATATCTACAAAACAAACAGTACCAGAATTACCTGTTCTAAAAACTTAAACCTTGCCTGTGATATAAACAGGACCTGCCAGACAGGCAAGTATGTAACCCAGAGACTACCCAGTCTCTGGAACAGGCTCCCCATCCATGTGAAGCCGCGAGTGTCGGTCTTTATCTTTGCGTTTTTTGGAAGATTGGGTAGTCGGAGGATCCGACGGCATAATGTACGCAAAAACAGTACCGAAAAACTGTTCTGCAAACTCCGACCGACGCCTAAGCGTTCGTCGGTTGAAAGAGGCACAGGCCGAACAGGCTGCTACGTCGTGGGCTGGGCCTAAACAAGGCAGACAGTAAGAGTGGAAATCCTTATGAGGTATTTGTTTCCCACAGGTTAAACAATTGTTAACTTTTTCTGACATCGGCTGAGGCAAGAAAGAGTCCCCAACGGGGTACTTAGCTTTAGAAGTCCCACTTGTTATGACTGCAGATGCATCCATGAAGGACATCATGTCAGAGATTTGGGATGCATTGCTAGGCTTAAGAAGGCCCTTGTAGTCGTTAGCCTAGTAGACGCCTATGAACAAACACAGAGAGATAAGACAGAGCTGCATTTTCGCAAGAAATAGTCATAAATGGTTGTGTGATCACTCAGTGCACTACATCTAAAATGAATGCATGTACACATAACTGTCATACGTTTTTTTAGTACTGTGGATGTTGTTACATTTGGTTGAATGCAGAATGATTTCAGTTCCCTGCTGTAAAAGCTGATGGTGTGGCAAAGAGGGATAAGACACCCTTACTGTTTTCTGAAGGATCACTGGAGTGAGAAATCAAATCCAGACCTGTGCAAAAATATTTCACGTATACCAACAAACATGTTGCAATGTTTACATCATAGACTGCTTTTCTTCATTTCACCTACTTCCTTTTTTGAATTTGCAGTGTCTGTTCAGCGTGCTGTTTAATGCAAACAAGGAAAATGGAGAAACAATAAATGCCAAGTTCAGTTTGCTTATCTCATTTGCACGGTGCTTAGCAGTGCTCAATCCCAGACTAGTGGTCCACACAAGAAGCAGACAGAACGTACAGTTGTATACCTACCATAAATGTAGATGTTGGAGTGTATTCACTGTTGCAGTCATTACTCTTGGGTTATCCTGCTGGCAGGCTACCCGCAGTTGGCCTGAATTCCAAAGTCCTGGTGCGGCGTCGGCTGTTGTCGCCTCTTCCCTGACGTCAGTGCGCCAGGGGTATAAAAGATGCAGCCGACGCCATTTTCTTCAGTTTTTCTTGCCCCAGATGTCAGGTGCCCCCAAAAGGGTAGGCTAAATATATTATGCCAATAACCTACATGCAGAAAGAAACATTTCCTTCATCTACAAGCAAATACACCATACAGGTTGTATAGAATAGAGAAGTATAGATAAACCCCAATAAAAGAAAGGGGGACGGCGGCAGGGTAACCTGGACTGCAACAGTGAATACACTCGAACATCTACATTTATGGTAGGTACACAACTGTACTATG
Source organism: Protopterus annectens (assembly GCF_019279795.1). NCBI lineage: Eukaryota > Metazoa > Chordata > Ceratodontiformes > Protopteridae > Protopterus > Protopterus annectens. Next base: position 90,073,359 of record NC_056750.1, read on the forward strand.
TTCATCGTGTTTCACTGCTGCAGTCATTACTCTTGGGTTGAATCCCAAAGCTGAGGATGAGTGGCTGGGCTAAATAGTATTAGGAGAGGCTCTGAGGCCCTGCAGAACTACAGTGGCAAAGCCTGCTCTGGATTTAGAGTAAAGAGGTAAGTGGTAGTGCTTTGTAAAAGTGTGCACTGAACTCCAAGTTGCAGCCTCTAAGATGTCTTTGGTTGGTACTCCTCTGAGGAAGGCTGCTAAAGAGTCTGCTGCTCTGGTAGAATGAGGCCTAATGCCCTTAGACACTGATTTGCCATACTGAGAATAGCAGAAACGGATGCAATGGCCTATCCATTTAGAAATAGTCTGTTTTGAGATAGCCTTTCCTTGTGATGCTGCAGCATATGACACTAAAAGTTGCTCAGTCTTTCTGAAAGCTTTAGTTCTGTCTAAGTAGAAGCGTAGCTGCCTGTGTTTGTCCAAAGAATGCAGAATTTTCTCACCCTTGTTCTGAGGGTTTGGATAAAAGGTAGGCAAGTGAATGGTTTGGTTGAGGGCCACAATGGACACCACCTTAGGCATACATTTTGGGTTTGTCTTCAGAGAAACCCTGTCTGGATGAAAAATGATAAACGGTTCCACAGGCATGAGTGCTTGTAACTCCGAGACTTGTCTTGCAGAGGTTATTGCTAGGAGCAGAGCTGTTTTCCAGGATAAGAATTTTATATCAGCTGTTGAGGCTGGCTCAAAAGGAGGCAGTGTGAGTTTTTCCAAGACATAATTGAGGTCCCATGCCGGAATTGGTGCTCTCCTTGGAGGCCTGATGTTTTTGGCCCCTCTGAGGTACTGCCTTATTAAAGGATGAGAAAAGATAGGTGGTTCCGTATTGTAATGGGCTGAAATGGCAGAGGCATGAATCTTAATTGATGAAAAGGAAAGGCCTTTGTCCAGCATCTCGGTTAGGTATTGTAAAATCTGAGGGATATTTGGCACATACGTGTCAATGCCTTGTTCCCGGTTCCAAGCAAAGAATCTTTTCCATTTTACTGCATAGGATTTTCTGGTACTGGGCCTCCTGGCCTCCAAGATAACATTCATAATAGCTTTTGAAAGAGGAGTGTTCTGAATGGCTACATTATCCTCCATGCTGCCAGATTTAAGGTCCTGAGTTGGCTGTACAGGATCTGATTGTTTTGCTGGGTCAGCAGGTGAGAAGTTTGAGGCAATATCCATGCTGGACCTTGAGACAAGCTCTTCAGGATTGGGTACCAGTGCTGGCGTGGCCAGTCTGGTGCAATCAGTATCATTTTTGGCTTCTCTTGTCTGACCTTTAGGAGTACCCTGGGAAGGAGACGCAGTGGAGGAAAGGCATATACTGTCAGATTTTTCCAGCTGAAGGATAGGGCGTCGACTCTCCATGCTTGTTTGTGATAAATCCTTGTGCAAAAATCTCTTTAATTGGCAGTTGTGAGGGGAGGCAAATAGATCTATGTCTGGATATCCCCATTTCTTTGTTATCATGCTGAAGACTTGTGGATCCAGTTTCCACTCGTGGGGATCCATGAGGTTTCTGCTTAGTTCGTCTGCCAGAGTATTTGTTTTTCCTGTCAGGAATTGTGCTTGCAGGTGAACTTGATAAGTCAATGCTGTGTCCCATAAGGTCATTGCTAGTCTGCAGAGGGGGTACGAATGTGTACCTCCCTGCTTGTTTATGTACCACATGACCGTAGTATTGTCTGCCTTTATCAGTAGCTGTCCTGGATGAAGTAGGTCCTTGAAAGCTGTCAGGGCATTCTGAACAGCTAGCATCTCTTTTTGATTGATGTGAAGATGCATCTGGCTTGCAGGCCATGTGCCCTGAATACATTTTCCTGCCATATGGGCCCCCCAGGAATAGTCTGATGCATCCGTTGTCAGTTTCTGTCTGGCAGTGGGTAAGGTGAATGGCAGACCCTTGTTGAGGTGACAGGCCTGTGCCCACCATCGGAACTCCTGTTGCAGGCAGGGAATGAGGGTAATTACTGTCTCCAGGCTGTGGCAATGCTGAGTAGTTTCCTCATATGCAGTCTTGCATATGGAATTAGTAGAATGCAGGATGCCATGAAACCCAAGGCCTGCAGGATTTTCCTTGCAGATAACTGGGTCTTTGTTGCCAACTTTTTGAAGTAAGAAGTCAGCTGCTTTTGTTTGTCTGGCATGAGATAAACCATCTGGGCAGTTGTATTTAAGCTTGCACCCAGGAATATTATCTCTTCAGAGGGTACTAGTTTTGATTTATTTTCGTTTACTGTGTACCCTAGGCAAATTAGTAATATTTTTACAAGTGCCAGATGTTTTAGAAGAATGTTTTTGTTCTCTGCTTGAATAAGGCAGTCATCCAAGTAGGGATATATTTGAAGTCCTTTGTCTGCAAAAAGCAATTACTGGTGCCAGGCATTTTGTGAAGACCCTGGGCGCAGTAGATAAGCAAAAGGGCAGTGCAGAGAATTGGTAGTGCATTGAGCCAGCTATGAATCTGTGTTATCTTCTGCAATTCTGTCTGATTGGGACATGCAGGTATGCCTCTTTTAGGTCCAAAGTTATGAGCCAAGCCTTCTTGCCCAGCATGGGCAGTAGCTGCTGTAGAGTCAACATCTTGAATTTTGGAACCTCCAGAAACGTGTTTAGTATACACAGGTTCAGTACTGGTCTCCAGGTTTTGTCCTTTCTGGGCACTAAAAAAAGTCTGGAGTAAAATCCTTGCCCCTGCTCTTGTAGTGGTACTTGCTGAATGGCCCTCATGTCCATGAGGGCTGTAATTTGCTTTTGTGCCTCTGCCCATTGATTGTGTGGCAGGTCTGGCATACCTTTTGCCCTTGGTAGGGTGTGAAAATGGAACCTGTAGCCTAGGGACACTATGTTCAAGACCCATTTGTCTTGGGTAACCATTTGCCAAGTTGATGAAAAAAGTGCTAGTTTCCCCCCTACGGGGGCTGCCAAAAGAGAAGTGCTTGGATCTGGAAGAAGAAAGTCATTTGTCTTCTCCCGCTTTTGGAGGTAGGAGCACCCCATTGTTTAGGCCTGTATGAGCCTTGGGGCTGAGATCTGCCTCTGGGACGTCTGTATCTGCCTCTCTCTTTGTGTTCTGTCTGACACTGGAAAGGACCAATTTTTTGAAGGCCAGTTCCTGCTAAATCTGGGTGGCTGTACCTGTACGAAATCCTTAACTGTCTGCATGGATTTCGCTTTATCTTCCATTTTCTTCAACACCTCTTCTGCTTTTGCACCAAAGTATCATGCTGTAATGGGGCATCTAATAATTTTGCTTTAACATGATCAGGCAGATTCTGTTCGTTTAACCAAGCATGCCTTCTAATAACAGAACCTGTAACAGCGGCCCTGCAAGAGGCCTCCAGTGAATCATAACCACATTGCAAAGTATGCTTTCCCACTTGTTCAGCTACATGCAATAAATCCTGCATTTCCTTGTTCTCTGTACATTCAGAATTTGTCAACATTTTCTGTTTAAGCAGTGACATTAAGTATTGCTGATATTTAAGCATATGAAACTGACAATTTAAAGCCCTTACAGCCAAGGTAGCAGAAGTGTAAACTTTTTTCCCCCATCTGTCCAGTGCCCTAGAATCCCTATCAGAGGGGACAGGGTTTTTTGCAGTGGAAGCTTTGACCCCTTTGGGACCCTGAGATATAGTTTCTGGGTCAGCAGCAGGGTTTTTATATAGGAATTTATGAGAATCCGGGACCCTGTAGTATCTGTCTGGCTTAGCAGGTGCAGGAGGTAGAGAGTCAGAGGACTCTGAAAATACATCTAGAACAGGTGGAATAGCAAGGGTTCTGTGCTGAGGAAGTAGCAGAAAGTCTCTGAGCCTTTTCTTAGATTCAGAATAATCTTGGCTCTCCCAGTGGAAATGCTCCCTCATGGTATGTAGGGTTTCCCCAAAAGAATAATCCTCAGGAGGTGAGGCTGAAGAAATGGATTCTTCAGCATCATAGCATAGGGAGGTATAGAATAATCCTGTTCAGAAGAGGAATCAGAGGAAATAGAAACCTGATCAGAAGAATCATATTCTGTCTCATGCCTAGGCCTCTTATCAGGAGGGGGATGGGAACCCCTGATCATAGTAATTAGGTCTTCGGCCATTTTAAGCATCTGTTTTTTAGGCATGGAAGTTTAAGTAGAAGAATGCTGTACTTGTTTCTTTGTCTTTGGAGCAGCTTTAGTCTTTGTCTTTGAAGCTGAAGATGGTTTAACATATAACTGTGTAGGTCTGAAGACACCCTCAGAAGCCGATGCCTGCTCAGCGGCTCCGGACCCATCTGAGGGAATGATTTCCGAGTGTCCAATACCTTGAGTATCTAGAGACCCATTTAGCTCCATGTGGGAGTCGGAAGTGGCCTGTGGCTCTGAGGCAGCGGGCGCCAGGGGCTGCGAAAGCCCCTCACTGAGAACCGGCGAACCAGCGACTGGTCTAAAGGAGGCCACGTTGTCGGTTTTGGACCTCGGATGCCTATCCTTTTCCTTGTCCTTGTGTTTTTTGTAAACTCCGGTCGTCGGCTGCTCCGACGGCATTATATAATTAAATCTTCGTCCAAAGTAATGAAATGCAAAATCGAACAGACGCTTAATAGTGCGTTGGTTAAATCTAGCACAAAACCGACAGCTAGCAACGTTGTGGTCAGGGCCTAGGCAAGGAATACAGTAAGAGTGAAAATCCTTATGAGGTATTTGCTTCCCACAAGAAATACAATTGTTAACTTTTTCTGACATCAGTCTGGAGCAAGAGAAAAGTTTCCCCAACGAGATACTTAGCTTTAATGAAGACTTCGGTTCTGAAATTCGGATTTGAAAATCTCAGGAGATGGCCGACCGGCACTTGTGAACTGCTTTTGCTTCGGGCACCGTGTGGCAAGAAAGACTGAAGAAAATGGCCAGAGCAGGCATTGCCACTGCAGTTCTGCAGGGCCTCATAGCCACTCCTAATTCTATTTAGGCCCAGCCTTCCAACCTCAGCTTTGGGATTCAACCCAAGGATAATGTCTGCAACAGTGAAACACGATGAACATAGTACAGTTGTGTACACTTACCATACATGTAGATGTTCGAGTGTATTCACTGTTGCAGTCCATTACCCTCCTCCCCTCCCCCCCCTTTTGCTGGGACTTACCTTACTTTCTTCTATTATTCTAAACCTATGGTGTGATTGTGTGTTTGGATGAAGGTAATGATTATGTTACTGCATGCTTTTTTATAAGCAGAATTTTTAGCCTACCTTTGTGGGGGCACCTGACATCTGGGGCAAGAAAAACTGAAGAAAATGGCTTCGGCTGCATCTTTTATACCCCTGGCGCACTGACGTCAGGGAAGAGGTGACAGCAGCCGACGCCGGACCAGGACTTTGGAATTCAGGCCGACTGCGGGTAGCCTGCCAGCAGGATAGCCCAAGAGTAATGACTGCAACAGTGAAACACGATAAAAGTACAGTTTTGTACCTACCATAAATGTAGATGTTCGAAGATCCACATTGCTGCAGTCATAACCTGTGGGTAGTCCGCTGTCCTCGGTCGGCCCGAATACCAAAGACCTAATGGCTGGCGTCTGTCATGGGCGCTCAGATCTGACGTCAGTGCGTCCCGGTATTAAAGCGCATGACCGACGTCATATCCTCAGTCTTTTCTTGCCCCAGATGTCAGAAGGCCCAAAAAGAAAGGCCACAGCCTAAAATAGAAAAAACCTCCAAAACCCATGTACAAACAATATCTACAACCTAAACAAACAAACACTCCAAACTACAGAGGGGAAGGAGGGAGGGTAAATTGGACTGCAGCAATGTGGATCTTTGAACATCTACATTTATGGTAGGTACAAAACTGTACTATGTTCTTCATCTCACATTGCTGCAGTCATAACCTGTGGGTAGAATCCCAAAGCAAAAGTAAAGGGAGGTTGGCCAAATCATAAAGCATTAGGAGCTGCTAATAAGCCCTGCAAGACTGCAGTGGCAAACCCAGCCCTAGATTTGGAATAAAGAGGGAGATGGTAATGTTTAGAAAAAGTGTGCACTGAACTCCAAGTAGCTGCTTCCAAAATATCTTTGGTAGCTACTCCCCTCAAAAAAGCGGTAGAAGTGGCAGTAGCCCTAGTGGAATGAGGTCTGATTCCAGCCGGAATCTCCTTACCATGATGAGAATAACAAAAGGCAATACAATGACCAATCCACTTAGAAATAGTTTGTTTAGAAACAGGTTTCCCCTGAGAGCTCAAAGCAAAAGAAACAAATAACTGCTGAGACTGTCTGAAACTTTTAGTCCTGCTCAAATAATAACGCAACTGCCTGCGAATATCCAAAGTGTGCAAAATTTTCTCCCCTTTATTTTGGGGATCAGCATAAAAAGTAGGCAAATGAATAGATTGGTTCAGGGCCACATTTGAAACCACTTTACGCATAAAAGTAGGGTTAGTACGCAGAGATACCCTATCCATTTGAAAAATCAGGAAGGGTTCAATTGCCATTAGAGCCTGTAATTCAGATACCCTTCTAGCAGACGTAATGGCCAACAACAAAGCAGTCTTCCAAGACAAAAACTTTAACTCAGACGTAGCTGCAGGTTCAAAAGGAGGTAAAGTAAGTTTTTCCAACATAAAATTGAGATCCCAGGAAGGAGTAGGAGCTCTACGTGGGGGTCTTATGTTCTTTGCCCCTCTAATGAATTGTTTAAACAAAGGATGAGAGAATAATGGTGGGTCACAGTCATAGTGAGCAGAAATGGCTGCAGCATGAACTTTTACAGAGGAGAAAGACAAACCTTTGTCTAATAATTCTGTAAGATATTGAAGAGAAACATTCAAATTAGGCCTGGAAACATCAAAACTCCTTGCTGTGCTCCAAATAAAAAATCTCCTCCATTTATCAGCATAAACTTTCCTTGTACTAGGCCTTCTGGCCTCCCAAATAACATTCAAAACTTGTTGAGGAAGGTTCGACCCTCCAGGTTCTAGAACAGAATATGCCAGGCTGTTAGATGCAGGGACTGAATCCTGACATTGAGGAAATGATTGCCCGCCTGGGACAAAAGGTGTGGAATTGAAGGCAAAGGCCAAGGAGGCTCCCGTACTAAACTCCTCAGCAGAGGGTACCAGTGCTGTCGAGGCCAATCCAGAGCTATTAGAATCATGGAGGGCTTGTCTTGTCTGACCTTCAAGAGCACCTTGGGAAGGAGAGGCAGAGGAGGAAAGGCATAGATGTGAAGATTGCTCCAACTGAATGATAGAGCATCCACTTTCCAAGCTGTGGGATGAAACATCTTTGTGCAAAACTTTGGCAACTGGAAATTTAGTGGAGAAGCGAACAGACCTATGTCTGGAGTCCCCCATATCACTGTCAACTGTCGAAATACATGAGGATCCAACTTCCACTCGTGGGGATCCACCATCTGTCTGCTCAAAACATCTGCTAAGGAGTTCTGTGCTCCTGGCAGAAACCTTGCCTGAAGAGTGAGGTGCATACTGAGAGCAGTCTCCCACAGAATCATAGCTAGTCTGCAAAGAGGGTGCAGAATGGGTTCCCCTTGCTTGTTGATGTACCACATGACAGTTGTGTTGTCTGTTTGAATCAACACTTGTCCCGGTGAAGTAAATCCTTGAAAGCCATCAATGCAAATTGGACTGCTAACATCTCCTTCAAGTTGATATGTAAATGTTGAAGTCTGGCAGGCCACGTGTCTTGAACCCACTTTCCATTGAGGTGTGCTCCCCAAGCCTTGTCCGAGGCATCTGTCGTTAAGATCTGACTCGCCTCTGGTCGGGTCACAGAGAGTCCCTTGTTTAGGTGACATTCCTGAGCCCACCACAAAATTCCTTTTGAATGCAAGGTATTATTTGAATGACAGTGTCCAGATGTGGCAGTGTTGTGTCCATACATTTTGAGATACCATTGTAGCTTCCTCATATGCAGTTTGGCATTGGGAAGCACCAGAATACAAGATGCCATGAACCCCAAGGCTTGAAGGACTGTCCTTGCAGTCAGCCTGGACCGTAGAGACAATTGCTGGAAGTAAAGTGTAAGGTTTCTCTGCTTGTCCGGGGTCAAAAAAGCCATCTGGGAAGCTGTATTCAGTCTCACACCCAGAAAGCACATTTCCTGAGAGGGTACTAGACTGGACTTTGTTTCGTTCACAGAATACCCTAGGCACCTTAACACTGCCATAACATACTGTAGATGGTGAAGAAGCTTGTTTTCGTCTTGAGCAAGAATCAGGCAATCGTCCAAATAAGGATAAATTTGTATTCCTCTTAACCTTAAGAAGGCTATCACGGGGCCAGAACCTTTGTGAACACCCTGGGCAGCAGATAAGCCAAAGGGCAATGCAGAGAACTGATAATGTAAAGTCCCAGCCAACGCAGGAATCTCCTGCAACTGGGTCTGATAGGAACATGAAGATAAGCCTCTTTGAGATCCAGAGTTACCATCCAGTGGTCTTTGCCCAACAGAGGCAGAAGTTGTTGCAACGTCAACATTTTGAATTTTGGAATGTCCAGGTATGTGTTGAGGATAGATAAATCCAAAATTGGTCTCCAAGTGTTTCCTTTCTTTGGTACAAGAAACAGGCGAGAATAAAATCCTAGGCCCACTTCTGACATAGGGACCTGCTGTATAGCCCCATTTGAAGAAGTAAAGAAATCTGTTTGTGAGCCTCTACTCTTTGCTGAGGAGGAACATCTGGCATGCCTTTGAAAGGAGGCAATGTGTGGAAATAAAAGTTGTAGCCTCGGTTTATAATGTCCAGTACCCATTTGTCCTGGGTGACTAAAAGCCAGTTTTGCTTGAAAAGTGCTAACTTTCCTCCCAAAGGAGCTGCCAGACAGGAGGGATCTGGCAGCTGAAGATGCAGGTCATTGGGCCTGTTTACGAAAGGACTGGCCCCTGCCCTCACTTGTAGATGGTGCAGGGGAACTCCACGTTCTAGGCCTGAAAGAACCCTGAGCTCTGCCCTACCACGCCTAGATCTGCCCCTAGACTGTAAATCAGAAGAAGGGTAAGCCCATCCCTTAGTAGGCCAATTTCTGCTAAACTTAGGGGCTGCACCTGCAAAAATCTTTAACAGTCTGCATAGACTTAGCCTTGTCTTCCATTTTCTTTAAGACAGACTCCACAGGAGGACCAAACAAAACTTCAGACTGTAAAGGAGCATCCAAAATTCTAGCTTTAACATGCTCTGACAAACTCTGATCCTTAAGCCAGGCGTGCCTGAATAACTGATCCAGTGGCAGCCACCCTGGAAGAAGCCTGTAAAGCATCGAAACCACACTGCAAGGAATGCTTACCCACCTGATCAGAGGCATGAACCAACTCCTGTAATTCCTTACACTCTATGCCCTCTGCCAAAGCATCTACCTTAGATTTTAATTGAGTAAGGAGAAAATTCTGGTACTTTAACATATGAAACTGGCAATTCAAAGCCCTCATTGCTAGAGTGGAAGAGGTGTACACTTTTTTACCCCACCTATCCAAAGCTCTAGATTCTTTATCCATAGGAACTGGATTCTTGACAACAGAAGCCCTGACACCCTTAGGTCCCTGACTAATAGTTTCTGGGTCAGCCCTTGGGCTCTTATACAGATATTTATGAGCCTCAGGCACCCTGTAATACCTATCAGGTTTAACTGGCGCAGGAGGCAAAGAGTCTGGATTAAGGGAAGCCTCAGAGAAAACATCCTGAACAACATCCAAAACAGGAGGTATAGCTAAGGGCCGATGTTGAGGCAAAAACAAAAATTCCCTAAGCCTCTTTCGGGAATCCGAGAAACCTGACCTTCCCATTTAAAATGCTCCCTCATAGAATGCAAGGTTTCTGAGAAGGAAAAATCCTCTGGAGGAGAAGCAGAAGGACTGGAATCCTCTGCATCTGAATCTGAATAAGGAGGAAAATCCTGAGTGTCTTCAGCCGAAGACTCTGAGTAATCTGAAGCCTGTTCCAAACTTTCCACTTCTGGCTCCACCCTAGGCCTCTTATCTGGAGGGGGCATAGAACCCCTGATTAAGGAAATTAAATCTTCTGCCATTTTAAGCATGTGTTTTTTAGGCACAGAGCCTGCAGAACTAGGACTGACACCTGAGGAGGGCAAACCAGGCCTGCCCTTAGAAGGTACCTTAGAGACTGAAGGAGAAGGCCTAACCACCTTAGGCAAAGAAGGGAGTACAGCAACCTGAGAGGCCCCTTCAGCCTGACCTGACTCCTGTGAGGCCACATCTTGCAAAATTAATGTCTCCCCCTGAGCCTCAGCTGAAACCTCGGCTGGATCTACAGATTCCAGCGTAGGTTCTAAAGAACCGGCGTCCGGAACGGACGACTCATCCTGCTTGGACCTTAACGACTTATCCTTGCGCTTCTTAGCAGAAGCGGGCGGAGGATCCGACGGCATATTGTAATTACACCGCTTCCCAAAGACAAGCCTAGCGCAATCTAACCTCGTTTAATGGTGCGCTTATTAAACCTAGCACAAAAGCGACACCCGACTACGTCGTGCTCAGGCCCCAAACAAGGAATACAGAGAGAGTGGTAATCCCTATGCGGTATTTGTTTCCCACAAGAAATACAATTATTCACTTTTTCTGACATCCGGAATTAACTGAGGCAAGAAAAAACAAAAATATTCCCCAACGGGGTACTTAGCCCAACTTGGTTTCGGTCTGAAACTCGAAATCCGAAAATTTCAGAACGCCGAACGGCACTTGCAAACGCTGCTTCTGCTTCGGACCATGTGGCAAAAAAGACTGAGGATATGACGTCGGTCATGCGCTTTAATACCGGGACGCACTGACGTCAGATCTGAGCGCCCATGACCGACGCCAGCCTAATACTTTGGTATTCGGGCCGACCGAGGACAGCGGACTACCCACAGGTTATGACTGCAGCAATGTGAGATGAAGAACATCATCACCTGCAAACAGGGTATCTATAAAAGTGTAAAGGTCAAAAAGGATACACTGTTGCAATTTTTGCTTTCCATCTCGCAATAATACTAAGCAACACAGCAACGTGGTTAGCAAGGCTCCCCAACATCTGCAGCCATCAAACACCTACAGACAAGACGCAGTCAATAACTAAAAATGGATACAATCAAATAATTCTGTTGGGCACCACGCAAACACGCTAAGTGGTGTAGTGAGGTGGTTAACAAATAGAATGACTAGGAAATTATGGAACTGTCATGTAACTACTCCTGCAGCAGCAGGTGTTATGTGCAGGCCTGTAATACAGATGGAAAGTTGTGAAGTCCCGTTTATACCAATAGACAGAAAAATATACAAGTGTTATTTCAACATTCTTGTGACAATAGATGCAAGTCTAGGGCTGCCATACACATGGTCCTGGATTCTAATAAAGGACATTCCAGCCATTTTTACTGTTGCTCCATTTCCCCTTACATTCAATATCACTTATAACACTTTAGATAGTGGAGCTTATATGAATTATATGTATGAGAGATAAGACACTCTTATCGTGTTTTCAGATGTATGACTGAAGGTATACCATCTACTACATTTCTGTTAAGTATAATTATGTTATCTGAACTTATGGCCTTCACATAATAAGACACACAAACAACTGAATCTATATACAAGAACCTTCTCATGTCATACCATCTCATACGGTCAGCTGTATTTATGAATGGTTCATGAGTACGTCTGAGCAGCACTTCTTCTGTGGTAAAGATGGAAAATCGCAGCTGTGGAAGAAAATGTTTTGTGCCTTATGCATAAGTTTGAAACCCACACTTTAAAATGAATTTTATCCATATGCTAACTATAAAAGCAAGTATGCATGCATTAGTTTGTAGCACAAACCAACTCTAGGAGAAAAGTGTAAGACTGTAGTCAGAGGTTGTGGGTTCAAATACCACAAGTAACAACTCTACAATAATGCATTTCTTTAATAATATTACATAAATTAAACTTTATAAAAGTGGCATAAATGCCTTGCTGTTATCTGTAGCATGTATAACTGGACCCAGCATATGTGCAATATATGCAAATTTCAAGGATTACTTTGAGCAATCTGTACTTAAAGTTTGTAGTTAGGAAATATACTTAAATGTGATGCTTCAGATAAAATAGCTATATATTTGTGATAATGCACTGCATGTCACATATGATGGCACTATTTTATCTTTTCTTTTCCTCTCACCCCAACTCTTATCTCTTTTTTTATTTTTTTTATTTTTTATTGTGTCGTCAAAATATCTCCATGTCATCCATCTGTAACAAATCACTAAATTCTTCACAGCACAGAGAGGTAGGCCAGCCCCAGTGGATCAGCCTGCCATCGCTTCAACAGCTCCAGCACTGATGCCCAGCACATTTGGGACCCAACCTGGCAGCACTGCCTCTGCTGTCCCTGCACTACATGTGGGCTCAAGTAGTACTGCCCTGGCAGCTGGTGCTATGATACCCTCCAGAAGTAGTGGCGGGGGTGGGGATTTCATCACCTACCAGAAGATGCCAGGGATAGTGCATAGGGTTTGTGCAGCACACCACTGGTGTACTCCTAAGCTGAACGGACAGGCTGCTCTCCTTCATGGTCCACAGGAGAAGGCATCAAGTAGTCCGTCTGACAGTGGAGTAAGAGAATAGAGATGATAGTCCAGTACTAGATTCTCACTGTCTCCATGTTTGATGGGCATCAGCCTACGTTGTCCCCTCCCTAATCCCAGTCACGGTGTGCCCCAGCATTTTGTATCTGTCACCATCCCTGCGTCTTGTCTTGTTTGTTTGCATTTGCTTCCTCACCCAACTTACCTGACTCAAATTCCAACGTCCCTTACCCAGCATTCCTCCCTTACTGAATTAGAAAAAAATGCCCACCCATCTTACAAAAGAAAAAAAAAGCTCTCCATATCGCACACGTCTTCTTGACACACTAAATTCAGTCCAACTGGCTATACAACATGATTATGCTGTTATCACCCCTACTTCTGGAAGTGGCAGTTCAAATTCAGCTAATATTCTCCACATATTTCCAGTTTACCTTGTTAAAGACATGGATAGCTATGGTTCCTTCCTACCTCCCTCCTGCACATTTCTGTATTGCTTTCTCTTTGTTCTTCCCCCTGCTTCCTCCCCATTTACTCACTTTCCTATCTACCCCATTTTAACACCTATATTCTGGTCAAAAAATAGAATCATACACGACATACACGTGCCAAAAAATGCAATGGATCCCTTCACTTTTTGGCCTCTATATTTGTGCGGAGTTTGGCATCATGTACGTATGCCAAGAGATGGTGAGCAGCTCTACAATACTGCATTTACCTCAGCGCAGTGCTGCTTAAGCCTGTTGTGCTTGGTCAACAAACAGCAACACTTTCTGAATGTGCAATAAAGAATAATGCCACTGCATTATCACTGTTAGATACACATGAATTCAAACCAAGTATCATCTTGGCTCAAAAAGAAATGTGTCAACGTATTTACACCTGCTGCCACAGAGCTGGCTAAGCAGCAGGTGTGTTTCATACACTCAAATAAATACGAACTCTCAGAATTTTTGCAATGAGCCACACTTTTGCGCACTGCTTAACTATGCACAAACAGGGAAAGTAATGGAAATGTGCATCTCGCGTCTGGAAACACTTTGCCTGCCACTGCGCAAACCTGCTCCTTACTGTTGCACTATGCAAAGTAAATATTAACACGTTAGTGCTGTTTACTGTTCATTTTCACATGATTACTGAATTTCCTGCCTGCACTTATTTTTTAAAATCGTTTTTGTCTTAAAACTTGCATTTTATCTGTCTCTGGCCTAGCACTCAAGTGTGGGGTCATTTACTGCACTGTTCTAACTTGCTGATACTTGTGAACCTCTGCTTTTCTTAAAAAAAAAACAAAAAAACAAAAAATCTTGCTTTTTTCCCACTTTTCTGAGATTTAAAAAAGTTCAGTTACAGATTTGCTGTTCTGAACTGTTTGTAAGTTTCTTGGAGGCCATTGTTTGCTTGGGCTAAAGGGAAGTCTCTGTGTTCATCAGTGGCAGTGACAAACATTGAGCAGTCTGCCTGCCCCTGTGGGAGTGGTTACTGTCTTGAAACTGTAGTTTTATTGGCCATTTTGTGTCAATTCCAAACTCCTTGATCTCCCTCTCTTAAAACCCGATTGCCTTGTTGTTTTGGCGTCTTTTTGGACTTGTTGGCTGTTGGTGAAGCACCCACCAAGAGGAGAAAACGGTGAGAGAAGAAAGGAGCCACTTTTGAGATTTTAAGTATTTTGCTTCAGATTATTTGTTAAGTTTTTCTGCAATGCCGCCTACTTTTCAGCATTTTCTGGCTTGTTAAACTTGATTTCTGTGTTGGTAACTGTATTTAGAACACAATCTAGAGCTGATTACTGAATTTCCTGCCTGCACTTATTTTTAAAATCGTTTTTGTCTTAAAACTTGCATTTTATCTGTCTCTGGCCTAGCACTCAAGTGTGGGGTCATTTACTGCACTGTTCTAACTTGTTGATACTTGTGAACCTCTGCTTTTCTTAAAAAAACAAAAAAAATCTTGCTTTTTTCCCCACTTTTCTGAGATTTAAAAAAGTTCAGTTACAGATTTGCTGTTCTGAACTGTTTGTAAGTTTCTTGGAGGCCATTGTTTGCTTGGGCTAAAGGGAAGTTTCTGTGTTCATCAGTGGCAGTGATAAACATTGAGCAGCCTGCCTGCCCCTGTGGGAGTGGTTACTTCCTTGAAACTGTAGTTTTATTGACCATTTTGGGTCAATTCCTTACTCCTTGATCTCCCTCTCTTAAAACCCTCTTTTGCGTGGTTTTGCGCGTTTTTGCGCATAGCGCAACATCGGGCAGCGCCGCCTAATTGGGGTTAAACTATTCCTGGCTCCACAAAGTCTGCTCTTCACTTTTTCCCTTAGAACTGCTCTATCTCTCAAATTAAACACCATATTCTCATTCTAAGACCCCTCACTGGTCCACATAAGTAATTTTACAAGTTAGCACTAACAAACCATAAGCACTACTTACTCTTATACTCTCTACGATTACCTTGTCCCCTATTGGTCCGTTTTAATTCAGTTCCCTATATTACTCTAGCACGTCCAAAGGTCAGTCAATGGTTTCCTCTCCAGTCCAGCTGGTGAATCTGGGAATTTTGAGGCAATGTTACAACTGTCTCATGTGCACGGATAACCCTCTCCTCCTCCAAACAGGCTCAAATATATGTGAGAGATGCAACCATATAGCCAAACTGGAGGCTGAGATCTCTCATCTCAAAACTGGTGTAACCAGTCAGGAGGACAAGGTAACCTCACACAATACAATTCCAGTATCACATAGTCCCACCACAACAGCGAACCAAACACATAGAAACACAAAAACATACTCGGAGGCTGTAAATAAAAATCTACCTAAGCAACAGAGACCTAAAAGCAGACATCCAAGCAAACGCTACCCCAAAACAAAACACGTACAACACACAGCACACAAAGTCAGTGTGCCAAGCAGTCACAGCCCTTAAGGCTCAATAACACACCTGATACTCTTGTAATAGGTGACTCTATTGTCAGACACACTGACGTCCCGCTCACCAGGCTGAATAAAGAGAAGGTCACAGTGAGCTGCCTTTCGGGCGCTAGGATACGCCACATAACGCAAGCACTCAGGTCACTCCAAAGCAAATACAAATATGACTCAGTCATTGTACATGCTGGCGTGAATGACCTGAGACGTACCTCCCTCGACTACATGAAAAGAGACATAGAGGAGCTCTCTGATCATGTAGCCCAGGCCGGTATGACCTTGACCTTGAGAAGCATCTTACCCTCACCTAGAATGATGCCACAGTATAAAGACAAAATGATCGATTTTAACAATTGGCTAAAATGTTGGTGTCATTCAAAGGGGATCCAGTGTCTGTCAGCCTGGGATGACATGCTCGACAAGCCACGTTGCTTCGCTAGGGACGGCTTGCACCTGTCACCCCTGGACTTTCGGATATTGGCAAAGGCTCTTGCCACCCCCATAGTGCCTTTTTTAGGCAAGGCTCAAAAGTCAAACCCACCTCCATAGACAGCACAAGGAACAAAAAACTAAGGGTAATGCTGCTAAACACCAGAAGTCTTATCCTCAAGATGCATGCACTCGAAGCTCTCCTCAGTATGGAGAACATCGATATCTGTGCAGTGACAGAAACCTGGTTCAAGGCTCCAGAGAGCACCCCAGCACTACCAGGTTATACCTCATATCATGCTTTTCGGCCCCAAAACCCTGACCGAACCACAAAAGGAGGGGGAGTTTCCATATTTATCAAGGATATCCACACCTCCAGGTTAGTGGCATTGCACGAAGTATCGGAGACCATCCATGTGCAACTGACAGTGGGCAAGACTGCTTTTCAGTTTATAGCATCCTACAGACCACCCTCTCAAAGTCAGGAATCCCACTCGGCTTTCCTGAAAACATTGGAGAACATGAAGATCTCTCCGAACACCATTATATTGGGTGACTTCAACTACCCAAACATAGACTGGGAGCATTACTCAAGCTCCAGCACCTTAGCCCAAAGGTTCCTGGAATTTATAAACTCAAATGCTATGGAACAACTAGTCACCACTCCCACAAGATGGGAAAACATACTAGACCTGATCATTACCAACATAGGGACTCTATGCTCCATACCAGAAGTATATCCCTCATTGGTAAGATCAGACCATAAATTAATTTCACTGGATATCCACATCCCGACCCCACCCCCAGCCCAGAAAACCACAGTGAAAAACTTCGCAAAAGCGAACTTCACACTTCTCAAAACCGAAATGGAATCCTACAAGGCCCCAGGGCCAGTGGAAATTACAGCCCAAACTGCAGAATCCTATATAAATGCATTCTACGGACATCTCCAGGAATGCATGGATCATGCTATCCCAAACAAAATCAAGACCCAATCATCCAAAGGCAGGTGTCCAGTCTGGTGGACCCCAGCCATAAATAAACTGTACAGCAGAAGGAGGAAGCTACTACATGATAGAGCAAAATCCCTAAAAGGGAAGGCATCTCTGATCAGTACTAGCAAAAAATTACGATCCCTCATAAAATCCTCCAAGGCCAGCTTCGAGAGAAAAATTGCACAGGACACTAAAGACAACCATAAGGCTTTTTTCAGTTATGTTAGGAACCTGACTTGTTCTGAGTTGATTCTAAGCGACAAAAAATACACTGAAACCACAGACATCGCCAATATCCAGGCAGACAGGTTCAGTGCAAACTTCTCCACCCCCCCCCCCACCAAAAGAGCAAGTATCTATCCTGGCAGAGTGCAGTCTCCCAAACATCTCTGATGCTCAGGTGAAGGCCACCCTCTCCAAAGCAAAAAACACTGCTTCCATGGGACCAGATGGCGTCCCAGGTTGCGTCCTACATGAACTCCAAGAAGAACTAATCCCTCAAGTAAAACTGCTGTACAATCTCAGCCTCACTACAGGATATGTGCCCAAAGAATGGCGTACAGCAACAGTGGTCCCACTCCACAAAGGTGGCGCCTCTGCGGACCCTGGAAACTATCGCCCCATAAGCCTGACTAGCCTAGTCTGCAAGGCTATGGAGAGGATCATCATGGAACTCATAAACAAAGACATTGGGGACCTACAGACACTAGATCCTACCCAATCTGGCTTCATCAAGGGCAGATCCTGCCTTTTGAACCTGGTCGACTTCTTCGAAACAGTCACCAAGGCCACAGATGAAGGGAAGGTAGTCCACACAGCCTATCTGGACCTCGCAAAGGCATTTGACACAATATCCCACTCGGGCATCATAGATAAGCTATCCAGCCTAAATATAAACTCCTATGTCACAAGATGGGTCGCAAACTGGCTCAAAGACAGAACCCACAGAGTCAGAGTTGCTGGAGCCATGTCAGACTAGAAACCGGTCACAAGTGGCGTCCCACAAGGTTCTGTCCTGGGACATCTCTTGTTCAGTATTTACTTTTCTGAGGTACAAGCCAACGTGGGAGGACTATGGCTCACCAAGTTCGCAGATGACTGTAAACTGGGCACCATAATCGACTCTCCAGCTGACACAAACATCCTTCAAAAAGGACTCGCAGAGATGGATAACTGGTGCCAGAGCCATGGTCTAAAGCTAAATGCCAAAAAGTGTATAGTCATACCCTTTGGCAAAAACAATGTGCCCACAAATTACCACATAGGTGGTAACCCATTAAGTACAGAGAAAGTAATTAGGGATCTGGGGACCCAAGTTGATAGCAATCTCTCCTTTGACAACCACATTGCCAAAGTGGTTAGAAACACCTTCTACATAGCCCACCTCATCATGAAAGGATTCACACCTAGATCAAGAGAGGTAATCGTGCCCCTTTATTCATCCCTCATCAGGCCCATCATAGAATACAATGCCCCTTACCCAACACCTGCAGCAATTAGAAAGACCCCAAAAGTACCTCACCAGGAGGATCAAGGGACTCAAACAGATGCCATATGCTGCTCGGTTAAAAAAACTCCAGCTCTACTCAGTTGCATACTGCCTACTTCAAGGCGATCTATGCCTGACATATAAAGCTATGTCCAACCCAGAATTAATGGACATGCTCCACCTCAGTAAATCTAAATCTCTTAGAGCCACGCGATCGAGGGACTTGAAATCAGCACAGAAATAAATAGAACATGCTGGAGGGACAGATTCATAACCCAGAGGCTCCCTTCGCTCTGGAATAGAATTCCAATTCATGTTAGGCAGAGCACCTCACTGACTCTCTTCAAGAAGAATCTTGATGAGTGGATGGGGGATCGTAGGTGTGTCCCGGGGATTACTTCCATGTCACTATTAGACAGAGGCACAGTAAACTAAACTTTAAAAAGGGCACAGTATACTCAAATCGAGGGGTGGTGTAAGCCAAACACAATCAGGCTAGGCTTATAAATGCCCCAGGGCAGATAGCCTAGTATGAACCTATGAACCTATTTACTCTTCATGCCATGAAAGTACATGTGGAAACATAAAAAATGAAGGCCCTAAGAACATGTCACATATTTACAATGCAGCCATGTGTTACCTCCCCCGTGCCCTACAACCCTGGTCTCTCAGTACTTGTTCACAAATATATCAACTACACTACATAAATTAATAACGAATGTTCTGTGATATGCAATACACTCCAATTTGGTAACTTGCTGAACTAGAACTATCTCCAGAGTTGAACATGCCTACGCATCCATTTCATGCAGGCCTCCCAACATCTTCTCTCCAACATCCACTGCTGATGTCATCCACTATATGTTGTCCTGCTGCACTTCTGTAAAGTACTGAGCTCTGTAGTCTATGTACTTAGCTAGGTAGGGAGTTCTGTTCTTACTGCACTCAACTAGTGTGTGTGTGTGTGTGTGTGTGTGTGTGTGTGTGTGTGTGTGTGTGTGTGTGCGCGCGCACTTGCTTGACATTAGACAGAGCCTTTTACACTAGCATGTGGGACACTGCTAGTGTCTGGTGAGATCACCTATATCTAATTTGTGGATGTGCACTATTCCCACCATGGCAAGGTAAGAGACTGACCTGGAGGCCAGGCAGAGGTCACCTCAACCTATAGGATACAGATTACAGTGACATGGCTTTCAGTCTATCCACATACGTCACAGCATGGTTTGGAGGCCCTTAGTTTTCTTGGTGATAACCTCTCTCCAGCTGCTGCACATGTCTAGTGAGGTACATGCAAAAGGGAGCATTATTAGTGTTCTGATGAGATTTGGGTACAATGCTGTTATATAATTCTCAGATCTGAATATGACAGAGTGACTTAAGATGTGCACAACATAGCCTTTCAATACCACTGTGAACACTTGGTGGTCGAAGTGCAGACTGGTATCTACGTGTGTTCCCAGGTCTTGCATCACTGGGTTTTAGCATAGGGGGAGTAATGTCAATGCTGTAATTAGCATGGAATTCCACTCTGCATAAGGACAAAATAAAGACGTAGTTTTGCATTTATCTGTAGACGGTGTAGCTTTGGCATCAATTATTTGTGTGTCTTAGCACCTCCTGTAGTATGTTATCATCAGTGGTGGAATCTGTTAGCCCCTCCTGTAGTATGTTATCATTATTGGCGGACTCTGTTTTAGCCCCTCCTGTAGTATGTTGTCATCACTGGTGGACTCTGTGTTAGCCCTTCCTGTAGTATGTTATCATCATTGGTGGACTCAATGATTGCACCCAATAAGCAAGAATCAGCAAATGCGATGAATCAAAGGCCATATACTTTAGCCTGAACTGTTGTGAAATAGATTCCAAACATTAAAGGGCCTAGCACAGATCTCTAGGGTATGCCAAAGGTCACAGTTCTACTGGTACATGCTGATTCACAAACTTTCATAGTATGTGTTCTGTTAGTGAGTCAATCGGTTACCTATCTAGTGATTTATGGGTTAATCCCCAGCTGGGAGAGTTTTGTCAATGATACCTGCATATCGGATTGTGCCCAAACCCTAGCCCAGATCAAGATGGGCAGTATGCAGTGTATTAACGTCATCCAGCCCTATCACAAAGAATCAATGGGCTGTGACAACATCACAGATCACCTATAGCGTGACTCAGCACATACACCTTCCTGACACAGTTGAATACACACTTCAACACAACTGCCACACTGACTATGTTCCCACGGAATGGTGTACATCAATTTGCATCCATCTGAGTTGGGGGAGGGACAGCACCCAATGCATGCACGTACAGACACATCCTGACCATCCTCATCTGTGAGGTGCACAAACATATCGTGGACCTTTTTTAAATGGACACTAGTAATATCCCGGCTGTGTGCAACAGACCTCTGTGAGTTACAAATACTACAGCATCTCTGTTACATCTATTAGATGTCCTCAGAGAGGCAATTTTTGGGCATGCAAGAGGACAACTCTATCATCCTGTGGAATTTGAAAAGACCAAGGCATCTGACAAATCCCCACTGAAGTATTCTATCAACACTAACAAGGAAAAAAACAGACTAGTAAACCATCAAGTAGATAGCATGAACCAGGAATCCAGGACGCCAAATTAGTTGTTTAAAACACACTCCATCTTTATTCACCAAATAGTTTTAGCGCTTTCATCTCTTCGAGAGAGACTTCATCAGAAACAAAGATCTTAATTAATTAACACTTTATATAGTATTACCAATTAATGACATCACAAAACCTATAAATATTTAAAGCACTAAATACATTTCAAACCTATAATGTTTAAAAACCATTGTTAAAAAGTTTTTTTGACATTGGCACAAAAGGTCTAAACCACAATCAACTAATAAAAATATAAATTTTTATATTTGTATAAGAGTATATGTGTTGTAAATATAATATAGTATATATGCAATATTAAAACCTCTAAATACTGAAGTGCAAAAATATATTATAAATGTATTTGATAAACTTATCTGAAAATAAACCAAAAAAATATAAATAAATTATTTTTTATATACAGTAAATTCATAAATTCATAAATTATTGGACCTTTCTATTAAAAAGGGTACCAATGAAACAGATTCATTAAGGCCTAGAGGGTACATAGAAGCCAATCTGAACTGCCACTGGCTTTCTTTCTTTTTCAAAAGATTCTTCCAGTCCCCACCTCTAATATCAATCTTGACTGTATCCAAAATACCAAACACAAACTTATCAAAACCATTACAAACTGTACTGTGCTTATACAATGCATTTGTATTTTTACTTGTCCTTATCTCATAAAGATGTTCATAAATCCTGTTTTTTAAAAGATGCTCTGTTTTCCCCACATAGAACTGTTTGCAGGTATTACATATTGCAAGATAAATGACCCCCCTGGTATTACAATTACCCTGCTTAAAATGTACCCTGCTCTTCATAATATTATTCAATATTACTATGGGTTCAGTATTGATGAAGGAACAATAGTGACACATACCACATCTTCTGGTCCCCTCATTTACCTTGATGTTGTCACTTATCTTATTTTCTAACAATTGTGTCATATTTTTACCCACCCTGGTCACAAATGTTGGTTTACTACCAACCTTGTTGTATATGGCAGTATTAGTTCTTAATATGTTCCAATTTCTCACAAAAATACTTTTAATAGCTGGTGTTCTCATATTGTGAGTAAGGACACAGACTGTTTTGGAGTTACAACTGAAAATGGAACTATTATTTCCCCTATTCTCTCCCAATAAATCAGGTCCAGTAGCTGTACCTAAAAGAGGTAAATATGTATGCCCCCATGAATTGTATATATCCTGTAAGGTAGAATTAATTAAATTCAAAGGGTATCCTCTCTCTAAAAACATTTTCTTTAATAAATCAAATTCAATATCCAAGTCTTTTTGGTTAGAAGTCATCCTAGCAATCCTAATTGCCTAACCTTTAATAATACTTGTTTTTTGTACTAAGGGGTGATTACTTTCAAAATGCAAGTAGGCATTACAGAATGTCATTTTTCTAAAGATTTTAGATTCAAAACATTTATTTTGTATATCCTTAGTTATTAAGGTAGCTAAATAACTAATACCTATATCGTTGTATTGAAAAGTAAAAGACAAAAATCTGTACTTGAATTGATATGATTAATAAAACTATATATTTCATCTTCCACACCCCCCCCCCACAACAACACTATCAGTGGCCATAACACCTACATCAACAAGTGGGTAGACCACTGGATCACATATGTGGCATCTAAATATTCTGCAGTGTGTGAAGTGACCTATATCTCAGGTCCGTACATCAGGGCTGTCTGATAGGCCCATTCTTGACCATTATTTAAGTCACAGACCTCACTAATGACATACACATCCCATGTCCAAACAGCTGTCTGAAGAACTACAGACTCTGGGCAATGATCGACTCTACCTGTGATATTAGTATAATACAGACAATATTAACACACACTGACTGCTGCCACAGCCATGACAGCACCTGCAATGAAACAAAAACATGGGGGGATTTGTTATGTTATGAAAGCAAATGCACAACCCAAGGATAATACAGACATCACACCTTATAATCAGACCAATTGGTATGTGACTTGTGTCCTGGGGTAGATGGTATGTGCAGCATCCACCAGCATGTGACCACAGTGGTGACTACTCCCCTGTATGTAACACAACAACTGAGTATGTGTAGGACATCCACATCCAAGGCCATAATACCTCTGTTCACAGCCTTCGTCACACCAATAACAGAGTACAGTGCACCCTTCTTCATGTACCTCCCTACACATTTTCCAGTGATGTGCGACTGAAGCGCACCACTGTTACGCATCTTATTGGTCATACCCAGGTATTCTTTTTGTTGCATAAACATTAATGTCTGATTGTGCAGAACCCCCATCAAATTGTTACATCAGGTGCATGTGTGAAACCTGTTCCAGTGATGCACACAGTACATACATACCTGTTTGGCAATATTGATGGCATGGGTAACATTTGTGACATTGTGGACTGTGCGATATACATATGCATACATATATATATATATATATATATATATATATATATATATATATATATGTATGACATGCACACCATGTCACATACAGGTACAGAAGTGTCCCTTCTAACACCTCCAACAGATGTTATAGTGTCAAGATGGTGTGCATGATTACCATCACAGACTGTTGACATGCCACAATAGCTGTACAAATGTGTTTGTGCAGAACCATCTCTGATCACTCAGAATCAAATATGTTATGTCAGAGACATGGGATTACTGGTGGTATCATTCTGATATTGTCAATGATTGTATGTGCTTCTTTTACTGTTGTCCATGAGCCTGTACCTGTGTCTCACTTGTTGGAGATGTCTGCTGACATTACACTCATATTCAGGCAAATCAGTTTGTACAGCTTCACAATATGCACCCAACCCCAGCTGTATATAACATCCCTGACAGATATCCTCTGCATTGTTCATGTAATGATGTTTATCTCACAAAGACATCTTTATCATCATTGTCACCTTGTGTGACAGTCACATAATAGACATTTTCACTGTGCAGTCCATACTGTACCATATTGACATGTGGTTGGTGTTCCTGCTACAACTGTCTTCCATTGGCATACCCTCATCTGCTGTAAATTAGGTTATTTCACCTGTTCACTTTCCCTGTGTTCATTCCTACAATTCATCTGTGTCCCTATTAAATACACACACTTCTTGATTGCTTAGTTTACATGTACCCTTACAGATCATTTACCTAACTTTTGTAAAATATGCCTTGAATCGGATTTCACAAAATTCTGCAATGTATACACTGTCCTATACTGTGTTTGGAACATACACATAACTTACATGTTAAGCCCTGATAATCACTGCTGCATTCCCGCTAACGTACTTTGCTTTGAGGTAACCAGGTTTGCTATCCATGTTGATTTACACATTTTCCTCTTAGATAACACTGTTGCCAGCCGCAAATCCATGCATGTTTACATTTAAAAGCGGTGCACGGCTTGAATATGTAATTGGCACTTCTACTCACAGCTTATGACTGTGCATATAAACTCTGTGTAGGAACGCAATGGCGGCAGCATCTGCCCCCATGTATGCGAATCTTTTTATGGGTCTGGTTGAACATAGTCATATTTATAGAAGTTCATTTTATAAAAAATATGTTGTGAACTATTTTCGTTATATAGATGATTTGATATTTATTTGTAAAGGTGGAAAAGATCAAGTTAATATTTTTATTGAGTATTTAAATAATAGTAGATTCCTAATCAAATATGATGGTTTACAAGAAGGTAATAAAGTAAACTATTTGTATTTAACATTAGAAGGGATGACAAAAACAGGCAAATAAGAACACGTATATACAGAAAATTTGATAAACCTAATTATGTGTTGTATGGTAATAGTTGTCATCCTGCACACACAATCGAACCACTACCCTGTGGAGAAATGTTAAAAGATTGTGTAGTGATTTAGATGATGCAAAAATCCAGGCATTAGAAACCAGTAATATGTTTATAGAAAGAGGTTATACTGAACGAATAGTTAAAGAATGTTATGATAAAGTGCTTGGACACAAATTAAGAAATGGTGAAATAAAATATAACCATAACTGGTGGAATAATGATAACAAAACTTGGGATGTCGAACGAACAATAGCTTGTGTGTCCAAATACACTATTTTTTCAGATATATTACAAAAACGTATTAAAGGATTGTGGAACACTGTGATAAAGGAAGTACCTTCACTTATGAATATACAGTTTAGGTTTTCCTAACAAAAAGGTAGAGTCTTAAATACTTCTTAGTGCATAGTGTTTACAAAAAACAAAAGAAAATATAGGGAATTTAATTGTAAATATAGGAACACAAATATGTGGAAATTGTTCTGTGTGTCAGTATATTACTAATAGTTTTGAGGAAATAAATAGAATTAAATTTGAAACAAAAGGTTGTTTTACATGTAAGAGTGTGAGGGTAATCTATGCTATCAAATGTGAGTGTAATAAATTTTATATAGGAGAGACTAAAAGAAGTTTAACAGAGAGAATAAAAGAGCATGTTACAGATATGAAAAATCATAAAATATTTAGTCCATTGGTAGAACATAGTAATAAAACACATGGAGAGGCCCCTTTAAATTTTAAAGTTACCATTTTAGAACAAATTAATGTTAAACATATTAGTGAAAATAGGATGAAGTATCTTTTAAAGAAGAAGGAATCTAGTATAATTCAAAAATATAATGCACTGCAACCTATAGGACTTAAGCGGGAATGCAATTGGAAAAGTTTTATTTAGAGTAGATATGTTTGAATGTATTAAATAGAAATAGTAATTATTTAGTGCTTGTATTAATGAATGTAACTGATAAGATTGTTTGAGTAAAGTATGTAACTGGATAATTAATGTTCATTATATAAAGATGTGTATTAGGAATGTTTTAGTTACTCTGTAAAGGCTATCTGGCCGAGGCGCTACGAGTTTGCAGCACTGGTGTTATTTTAGCTTGCATTATATGAGCTGATTCTTACTGAAGGTTGAATTCTTTTAGTGGCTGTTTATTCAAAAGTGGAGTATTGAATAAACGCATTCTTTTAAATAATTGGAGCAGTGATATCACTTGATAGCGGTGGTTCGTTTTTTTATTAAGTGTTTTTGTCGTTCACAATTATGGCCAGTGACTCTTTTGTCTCCTTACCACATATATTTAAAGAAGTGGGAATGGACTTCTCACATTCAGAGGGTGAGACTGTTACACTAACTACAAAAATGACTGTGAATGTTTAATCGGATAATGTTAACATTCCCACTAGTCCAGTCTTGGAATCACAGTCTAATGCTTTTAGCAAGTGGGACAAGAACAGATCGAATACAAATGTGAATTTGTTTGCCACTATTGGGAAAAGAACAGAAGTGTCTACCTGCCGGCAATGCAAGAACTGTGTACCAAAATAGAAAAATTGATTTATAAGGAAAAATCTGTATTTTATAACATTCACAGTTTGGGGCGCTATTTAGAACTGCAAATTACACCTAGAGGTCTTCATGCAGTTAAAAATCCATCAACTCCCTTTGTACTTACAAATGAAGAAGATCCCATATTCCATGACGGATGGATAGTGGCAGCCCACCAGTGAGTGGGTAGCTATCCTTATCGAAAGGGACACATTAAAAAGGAATATGTTAAAAATGGAAAAGTACAGTTTTGTACCTACCATAAATGTAGATGTCCGATAGACATGCAACTGCAGTCATAACATGTGGGTTGTCCTGCCTCAGGCAGCCCTTGGTCGGCCGGATTCCAAAGTCTGGGTCCGACGTCGGCTGATGTCACATTTCTCTCCGACGTCAGAGCGGCTGGAGTACATAAGCATCAGCCGACGCCATTTTCTTCAGTGTTTCTTGCCCCAGATGCCAGGTGCCCTCCAAGGAAGGCTGTAATCAAATTGGAAGACAAAAACAGGATTCCAAACAAATAAATGAGCAATAAAACAAATACACCATAACAGATATCCCCAGCTAAGAATAACAGGGATAGGAGTGGACCCTAGGCATAGAGGGGTATGGAGGGAGGGAAAATCCGACTGCAGTTGCATGTCTATCGGACATCTACATTTATGGTAGGTACAAAACTGTACTATGTCCTTCAAGAATGCAACTGCAGTCATAACATGTGGGTAGAATACCATAGCTTAGCTGGGGGAGGAGGTATGCTCCAGGAAAGAGATGGTGTGGCAATCAAACCCTGCAGGACTGCCGAAGCAAAGCCTGCTCTGGTTCTGGAATATAGAGAGAGATTGTAGTGTTTGGAGAATGTATGCACGGAGCTCCATGTAGCAGCTTCTAGAATGTCCTTGGTAGGCACCCCTCTTAAGAATGCTGTAGAGGTGGCTGTAGCTCTGGTGGAATGTGGTCTGACATTGGCTGGAACAGTCTTTCCATGAAAGGAATAACAGAATCTGATGCAATGTCCAATCCATTTAGAAATAGTCTGTTTTGAAATTGCTTTTCCTTGGACTGCAGGGGCGTAAGCTACAAAAAGTTGTTCAGACTTCCTACTGGTCTTGGTTCTGTCCAGGTAGTATCGAAGTTGTCTGTGAATGTCCAAGGTATGCAAAAGTCTTTCCCCCTTATTCTCAGGATTGGGGAAGAAAGCAGGCAGATGAATGGCTTGATTTAGAGAAACCCTAGATACCACCTTTGGCATAAAAGTAGGGGTGGTCCTTAATGAAACCCTGTCTCTGTGGAAAATAATAAAGGGTGGGATTGCCATTAGGGCCTGTAGCTCCGAAACCCTTCTTGCTGAGGTAATTGCCAACAGGAAAGCTGTCTTCCATGAGAGAAATTGCAAGCCAACTGAAGCTGCTGGCTCAAAAGGAGGTAGAGTCAGTTTTTCTAAGACAAAATTGAGGTCCCAGGCTGGCACTGGGGCCTTTCTTGGTGGCTTAATGTTCTTGATTCCCCTGAGGAATTGTCTTAGTAAGGGGTGAGAGAAAACAGGAGGATCAGTGTTGTATCTTGCTGAAATAGCAGATGCATGTATCTTTATGGAAGAATATGAGAGGCCGTTCTTTAACATATCTGCCAAATATTCCAAGATGAGTGGGATGTTCAACAATGATGCATCATGTCCCTTGCTGGTATTCCAACTGCTGAATCTTTTCCACTTTGCTAAGTAAACCTTTCTGGTGGAAGGTCTTCGAGCCTCTGTTAGTATCCGCTGAACTTCCTTGGAGAGAGATAAGCTGAAGTTATTTATGGGATCTCCCAGGCTGTTAGCTGCAGTGTCTGAAGATTTGGATGCAGTGTTTCGAAATTGTGTTGAGTCAAAAGTAGAGGCCACTGAGGGAGGGCCCGCCTCCAGGTGTGACATATGCTCCGTAGTAGTGGGTACCAGTGTTGTCTTGGCCAATCCGGAGCTATTATGATTCCCTTGGGCTTCTCTGCTTTGATCTTTAGTAATACTGAGGTCATCAGTGGCAGAGGTGGGAATGCATAGATTGCTAGGGAGTTCCAGTTGAATGAGAGGGCATCTATTTTCCAAGCTTTTGGATGGTATGTCCTTGTGCAAAATTTTGGTAGAAGATGGTTGAGGTGAGAGGCAAATAGGTCCACTTCTGGCTTGCCCCATGTCGAAGTGAGTTGTCTGAAGGCCTTCAGATGTAACCTCCACTCGTGTGGATCTGTGAAATTCCTGCTTAGGCTGTCCGCCAACACATTGTCTTTTCCTGGAACAAACTGGGATTGTAACTGGATGTTTAGGCTCAGTGATTTCTCCCAAAGCTGCATTGTCAGTCTGCAAAGGGGATAAGAGTGGGTGCCCCAATGCTTGTTTATGTACCACATTACAGTGGTGTTGTCTGTCCGTATCATTAAATGGCCTTGCTGGAGTTGGTGTTGAAAAGCCTCGATGGCATGCATTACTGCCAGCATTTCCTTTTGGTTTATATGCAGATGTGTTTCCTTTGGAGACCATTGTCCTTGTATACACCTGCCTTCCATGTGCGCCCCATCCAAGGTCTGAGGCGTCTGTAGTCATGGTCTGTGTTATCTGTGGTTTTTTTGAATGACATACCTGTGTTTTCCTGGCTCACCGAGGCCCACCATAGGAATTCCTTTTGTAGGCATGGAATGAGTGGTATGATTGTCTCCAAGTTGTTGCTGTGTTGAGACCAAATGCTTTTAGGTACCACTGAAGCTTTCTCATGTGTAGTTTTGCTAATGGAACCAGTATAATGCAGGATGCCATGTAACCCAGGGCCTGTAGGAATCTCCTTGCAGTCATCTGGGTGAGTTTTGCTAAACCTTTGAAGTAATGAGTTAACTTCTCTTGCTTGTCTTCTGTCAGGTAAGCCATCTGAGAGGCTGTGTCTAGTTTGGCTCCTAAGAAGATTATTTGCTGGGATGGCTGCAGTCTTGACTTTTGGAAGTTGACTGTGTATCCCAGAGCTTGAAGTAATCGTATGACATAATCCAGGTTTTTGTCAACATCAATTTGTCGTCCGCTTGTATGAGGCAGTCGTCCAGGTGCGGGTAAATTTGTATTCCCTGGAGCCTGCAATGAGCAATCACTGAAGCCAGGCATTTTGTAAATACTCTGGGCGCAGTAGATAAGCCAAATGGCAATGCTGAGAATTGATAATGCTCTGGCCCTGCAAGAAATCTGAGGTATCTTCTGCAGCTGTGTCTGATAGGGACATGCAGGTATGCCTCCTTGAGGTCCAGAGTAATCAGCCACGACTCCTTGCCCAGCATGGGAAGGAGTTGCTGTAGAGTCAGCATTTTGAACTTTGGTACTATGAGAAAGGTGTTTAATGCGGACAAGTCCAGTATTGGTCTCCATTGAGATTCTTTTCTTGGAACAAGGAACAGTCTTGAGTAAACCCCTGGTCTTGTTCTTGTTGTGGAACTCTTTCTATTGCTTTCATTCGAGTCAGCAGAGCGATTTGCTTGATAGCCTCTGCCCTCTGATTTTGTGGTAGGTTTGGCATGCCTTGTTTTCTTGGTAAGGTATGAAAATGAAACCTGTACCCTCGGTCTATAATGTCCAAAATCCATTTGTCCTTTGTCAGTCTGTGCCAGTTTTCTGCAAACAGAGATAATTTCCCGCCCAAGGGAGCTTCTAGTTGTTCCCTGGTGGGCGGTAATAGAGGAAAGTCATTGAGTTTGTGGTTGTTGGGCAGGTGAAACCCCTGCGTCACTTCTTTGGTTTCCTGGCTGCCATTGTCTTCCCCTGTAAGGGCCTCTGTACTGGCCTCTTCCTCGGCCACGTCTGTTCTTACCCCTTTGAAACTTTTCTGGATTAGGAAAGGACCAGTTTTTTGAAGGCCAATTCCTACTGAACCTGGGGGGTTGAACCTGGAGGAAATCTTTCACAGTTTGAACTGATTTTGCTTTTTCTTCGATGGTCTTTAACACATCCTTAGCATTTGCACCAAAAAGCTTGTTCTTTTCCAAAGGTGCATCCAGAAGCTTTGCTTTTACATGATCTGGTAGAGGTTGATCTTTTAACCAAGCATGTCTAAGAATCACTGCCCCTGTCATAGCTGCCCTACATGAAGCTTCCAGTGCATCATATCCACACTGCAGGAAGTGATTGCTTACTTGCTGAGTGTTATGTACAGCTTCCTGCAAAGTCTTCCTGTCTAAAGGATCAGGAGAAGCTAATGTTTTTTGTAAATCTTCTAAGAGATAATCCTGATATTGTAACATGTGAAAAAGGCAATTTAAAGCTCTCATAGATAAGGTAGTGGATGTGTAAACCTTTGTGCCCCATCTCTCTAATGACCTCGCTTCCCTGTTGGAGGGCAAAGGATTTTTTGAGGTGGAGGCTGAAACTCCTTTAGGCCCCTGTGAAATAGTTTCCAAATCAGCAGTATGGGCCCTGAATAAATGGGAATGAGTTTCTGGGACCCTGTAATACCTGTCTGGCTTGGCTGGAGCAGGAGGAAGAGAATCAGGGGTAGCACTAGAGTCAGAATACAAATCATCCAGAACATCAAGTACAGGAGGAATAGCTAAGGGCCTGTGCTGAGGCTTCTTAAGGAAAGTCCTAAGGCGTTTCCTAGAATCAGAATATTCCTGTCCTTGCCACTTGAAATGTTCCCTCATGGTGTGCAGAACTTCCCCAAAAGAAATATCCTCAGGAGGGGAGGCCGAAGGGATGGAATCTTCTGCATCGGAGTCCTCATAGGTCTGGAAGAGCTCTTCCTGGCTATCAGAGTGGACAGAGCCCTCAGAGTCTTCATCTGAAGGAGTAGGGTCAGAGGGTTCAACCCGGGGCCTTTTATCAGGGGGAGGCTGGGATGCTCTCTCAGGATGGGGCTGTGAACCTCTAATCATGGAAATTAAATCAGTAGCCATGGACATAATTTGTGTCTCCGGAGTCGGCTGAGGTAAGGATTTAGAAGTAATATGCTTTGTTTTGCTGGCTGCCTTAACCCTAGTGTAGGCCTTAATAGACATGGCCATAGGAGGCCTGGCAGCTCCACGTGCAGGAGTGACCTTGTCTACAGCAATGGTCTCGGGCATTTCCTCGGTTTCAGTATCCGGAGGAAAATCTATAACTGGCGTCAGAGTAATGTCTGGAATCGGAGTCGTCGGTAATGCGGTGTCTTCGGTTCTGAGCGGTGGAGAGACCATCTCAGAGGGAACCGGAGCACTCGCGCTAGGTTTTGGCGTGGAGTCGGTGGTAGACGCGGGCCGAGGATGTCGGTCCCGGTCTTTTCGCTTTTTGGGAGTTTGCGATGTCGGAAGATCCGACGGCATGGTGTAAGCAAATTTATCACCGAAAAAATCTTCAGCGAACTCCGCCCGGCGCCTGAGAGTGCGCTTGTTGAAGCGAGCACAGGCTACACAGGCCGAGACGTCGTGGTCTGGGCCCAGGCAAGGGAGGCAGTAAGAGTGGAAATCCTTATGAGGTATTTGTTTACCACAAAAAAGACAATTGTTAACTTTTTCAGTAATTTCTGACATCGGCTGAGGCAAGAAAAGGTCCCCAACGGGGTACTTAGCTTTTTTGATGACTTCGGTATCGTAGAATACAGGAGCTGACCGACCGGCACTTGCGAACTGCTTCTGCTTCGGGCACCGCGGCAAGAAAGACTGAAGAAAATGGCGTCGGCTGATGCTTATGTACTCCAGCCGCTCTGATGTCGGAGAGAAATGCGACATCAGCCGACGTCGGACCCAGACTTTGGAATCCGGCCGACCGAGGGCTGCCTGAGGCAGGACAACCCACATGTTATGACTGCAGTTGCATTCTTGAAGGACATCTAAAACATTATGCGCAGAAGTGCCGAAACAAACTTCTAATGCTGTACTTGAATCTTTCTTTAATGACATTAATGGTAGATTAGCTTCTTATGAAAAAGAACTTAATCGCAAGAAAACTAAATTGCAATGAGACTTGTGAGATTATGAAAGGAAGAAAGCATTTGTGCTTTCCACCAATCAACAGTCTACATGTCATAAAGTAGGAAGAAAGCATTTGTGCTTTCCACCAATCAACAGTCTACACGTCATAAAGTTAGATTTCCAAGAGAACAGGAACAAAGGAGCAGCACTCGCACTTCTATACATCGGCAGAAAGCGTGGTTTCTTCAGCAGATGAACGGGATAAGGAAGAACAGTTTCCACGCTTGCCAGCCCCACAACACGGTGACTCTTTTAGGACAACATTTCATGAATCAACTAGTAATAAAGGAGTTGGCAAAAAGAGAACATGGTTTGGACAAGGTGGTAATAGAGAACAAAGTTATGGACAATATAACAAACGTGGAAAATGGACATATTAGTCAGGTACGGACTGTTAATTCAGACCCTTATGTTGTTAATTTATCTAGTTATGTATTTAATGAATGGGAAATAAACAAAGGTCTAAAATGTATTCTAACAGTAATTCCTAGACCTTATGAATTGAAGAGTGAAATTTTCAAATTAGTACGTAAAATGCATATAAAGGAATACTTTTTTGAAACTAAAATGATTAATAATATAGAATCATGTAATACAAGTGATTCTAAATCTGATGAAAGTTTTTACTCATGTGAATCAGACATAGAAGTGAATGCATACAGTAAACTAGATACGTCTAGTATTAAAGTTAACAGCAAGTTTATGCCGCCATGTAAAAATGAGAGTATTTTACGATTTAATACAGCTGCTAATGTCATGTTAGATAAGGAATTGACTGAATTTAATAAAAAAGTTAGAATGTATAATATGACTAAGCAGGAATGGTTAAGTTTGAAAGAGTTAAGTGAAAATGTGAAGATGTGCATGGATCATTTAAATAATATTAATATATATCAAGTGTCCAAAGCAAGATATTTAGAGGCAATTAATGATTATGAACGATTACTACATAAAGGAATACGTTCAAATTATTTTTCTAAGATGTTAATGATAAATTTAACAGCAAAGATAGTGTGATTGTTAAATTTTATTGTGTTCCTAAAATACATAAGAACGCAACAGATCCTCCAGGACGACCTATAGTTTCTGCTATTGGTTCCTATACATATAATGTGGGCTGTTTGCTACATGAATGTTTAGTTAATACAGTGGTTAAATTGCCAGAATATATCAAAGATTCTATTGATTTGTTGAATAAATTGAAGCAAATATGCTGGCAATCAGATATGTATTTTTTAATAATAGATGTTGTTAGTCTATATACGAGTATACAACATCATTTGTGTATGGAAGCACTTATTTACTTCATGGGGGACAGCCCTAGAACTCAATATATTAAAGAGCTAATACATTTCTGCTTGTCAAATAACATTTTTGAATTTAATGATAAGCTTTATCAGCAGTTACAAGGAATGGCAATGGGGGCAGCATTTGCCCCCATGTATGCAAATCTTTTTATGGGTCTGGTTGAACATAGTCATATTTATTGAAGTTCATTTTATAAAAAATATGTTGTGAACTATTTTCGTTATATAGATGATTTGATATTTATTTGTAAAGGTGGAAAAGATCAAGTTAATATTTTTATTGAGTATTTAAATAATAGTAGATTCCTAATCAAATATGATGGTTTACAAGAAGGTAATAAAGTAAACTATTTGGATTTAACATTAGAAGGATGACAAAAACAGGCAAATAAGAACACGTATATACAGAAAATTTGATAAACCTAATTATGTGTTGTATGGTAATAGTTGTCATCCTGCACACACAATCGAACCATTACCCTGTGGAGAAATGTTAAAAGATTGTGTAGTGATTTAGACGATGCAAAAATCCAGGCATTAGAAACCAGTAATATGTTTATAGAAAGAGGTTATACTGAACGAATAGTTAAAGAATGTTATGATAAAGTGCTTGGACACAAATTAAGAAATGGTGAAATAAAATATAACCATAACTGGTGGAATAATGATAACAAAACTTTGGATGTCGAACGAACAATAGCTTGTGTGTCCAAATACACTATTTGTTCGGATATATTACAAAAACGTATTAAAGGATTGTGGAACACTGTGATAAAGGAAGTACCTTCACTTATGAATATACAGCTTAGGTTTTCCTAACAAAAAGGTAGAGTCTTAAAGACTTCTTAGTGCATAGTGTTTACAAAAAACAAAAGAAAATATAGGGAATTTAATTGTAAATATAGGAACACAAATATGTGGAAATTGTTCTGTGTGTCAGTATATTACGAATAGTTTTGAGGAAATAAATAGAATTAAATTTGAAACAAAAGGTTGTTTTACATATAAGAGTGTGGGGGTAATCTATGCTATCAAATGTGAGTGTAATAAATTTTATATAGGAGAGACTAAAAGAAGTTTAACAGAGAGAATAAAACAGTATGTTACAGATATGAAAAATCATAAAATATTTAGTACATTGGTAGAACATAGTAATAAAACACATGGAGAGGCCCCTTTAAATTTTAAAGTTACAATTTTAGAACAAATTAACGTAAAACATATTTGTGAAAATAGGCTGAAGTATCTTTTAAAGAAGAAGGAATCTACAATAATTCTTAAATATAATGCACTGCAACCTATAGGACTTAACCGGGAATGCAATTGGAAAAGTTTTATTTAGAGTAGATATGTTTGAATGTATTAAATAGAAATAGTAATTATTTAGTGCTTGTATTAATGAATGTAATTGATAAGATTGTTTGAGTAAAGTATGTAACTGGATAATTAATGTTCATTATATAAAGATGTGTATTAGGAATGTTTTAGTTACTCTGTAAAGGCTATTTGGCCAAGGCGCTACGAGTTTGCAGCACTGGTGTTATTCTTTTAGTGGCTGTTTATTCACAAGTGGAGCATTGAATAAACACATTCTTTTAAATAATTGGAGCAGTGATATCACTGGATAGCGGTGGTTCGTTTTTTCATTGAGCGCTTTTGTCGTTCACAATCACAGCTGTACAAATGTTTTTGTGCAGAACCATCTCTGATCACTCAGAATCAAATATGTTATGTCAGAGACATGGGATTACTGGTGGTATCATTCTGATATTGTCCATGATTGTGTGTGCTTCTTTTACTGCTGTCCATGAGCCTGTACCTGTGTTCCACTTGTTGGAAATGTCTGCTGATATTACACTCATATTCAGGCAAATCAGTTTGCACAGCTTCACAATATGCACCCAACCCCAGCTGTATATAACATCCCTGACAGATATCCTCTGCATTGTTCATGTAATGATGTTTATCTCACAAAGACATCTTTGTCATCATTGTCACCTTGTGTGACAGTCACATAATAGACATTTTCACTGTGCAGTCCATACTGTACCATATTGACATGTGATTGGTGTTCCTGCTACAACTGTCTTCCATTGGCATGCCCTCATCTGCTGTAAATTAGGTTATTTCACCTGTTCTCTTTCCCTGTGTTCATTCCTACAATTCATCTGTGTCCCTATTAAATACACACACTTCTTGAGTGCTTAGTTTACATGTACCCTTACAGATCATTTACCTAACTTTTGTAAAAAATACCTTGAATCGGATTTCACAAAATTCTGCACTATATACACCATCCTGTACTGCGTTTGGAACATGTACATGACTTACATGTTAAGCCCTGATAATCACTGCTGCATTCCTCACAATCCCTCTAAAGTACAGTTGTGTACCTACCATAAATGTAGATGTTCGAGTGTATTCACTGTTGCAGTCATTACTCTTGGGTTATCCTGCTGGCATACTACCCGCAGTCGGCCTGAATTCCAAAGTCCTGGTCCGGCGTCGGCTGCTGTCGCCTCTTCCCTGACGTCAGTGCGCCAGGGGTATAAAAGATGCAGCCGAAGCCATTTTCTTCAGTTTTTCTTGCCCCAGATGTCAGGTGCCCCCACAAAGGTAGGCTAAAAATTCTGCTTATAAAAAAGCATGCAGTAACATAATCATTACCTTCATCTACAAGCAAATACACCACATAGGTTGTATAGAATAGAGAAGTACAGGTAAGTCCCAGCAAGGAAAAGGGGGATGGAGGGAGGGTAACCTGGACTGCAACAGTGAATACACTCGAACATCTACATGTATGGTAAGTGTACACAACTGTACTATGTTCATCGTGTTTCACTGTTGCAGACATTATCCTTGGGTTGAATCCCAAAGCTGAGGTTGGAAGGCTGGGCCTAAATAGAATTAGGAGTGGCTATGAG
This sequence comes from Protopterus annectens, assembly GCF_019279795.1. Lineage (NCBI taxonomy): Eukaryota > Metazoa > Chordata > Ceratodontiformes > Protopteridae > Protopterus > Protopterus annectens. Next base: position 90,109,964 of record NC_056750.1, read on the forward strand.
GCCCTGCAGAACTGCAGTGGCAATGCCTGCTCTGGATTTAGAGTAAAGAGGCAAGTGGTAGTGCCTTGTAAAAGTGTGCACTGAAGTCCAAGTTGCTGCCTCCATAATATCCTTGGTTGGTACTCCTCTGAAGAAGGCTGTTGAAATGGCTGCTGCTCTGGTTGAATGTGGCCTAATGCCCTTAGGCACTGATTTGCCATGTTGTGAATAGTAGAAATGAATGCAGTGGCCTATCCATTTTGAAATAGTCAGCTTTGAAATAGCCTTTTCTTGTGATCCTGCAGCATATAATACTAAAATTGCTCAGTCTTTCTGAAAGCTTTAGTTTTGTCCAAGTAAAAGCGTAACTGTCTGTATATGTCCAAGGAATGCAGACATCTCTCCCCTTTATTCTGTGGGTTTGGATAAAAGGTAGGCAAATGAATGGTTTGGTTAAGAGCCACACTGGACACCACCTTAGGCATAAATGTTGGGTTTGTCCTTAGAGAAACCCTGTCTGGATGGAAAATAATAAAAGGCTCCACAGCCATTAATGCCTGTAACTCTGAGACTCTTCTTGCTGAAGTTATTGCTAGGAGCAGAGTTGTTTTCCATGATAAGACTTTTATCTCAGCTGTATCGGCTGGCTCAAAAGGAGGCAGTGTGAGCTTTTCCAACTGAGGTCCCATGCAGGTATTGGTGCTCTCCTTGGAGGTCTTATGTTTTTGGCCCCTCTGAGGTACTGCCTTAGCAGCGGATGTGAAAAAATAGGTGGGTCCGTATTGTAATGAGCTGAAATGGCAGAGGCATGGATCTTAATTGATGAGAAGGATAGGCCTTTGTCCAGCATCTCAGTTAGGTATTATAAAATCTGAGGAATATTTGGTACAAGCATGTCAATTCCTTGTGCCTGGTTCCAAGCACAGAATCGTTTCCATTTTTCTGCATAAGATTTTCTGGTGCTGGGTCTTCTGGCCTCCAAAATAACATCCATAACTGCTTTAGAGAGAGGTGTGTTCTGAATGGTTACATTATCTGCCATGCAGCCAGATTTAGGGTTCTGAGTTGGCTGTGCAGGATCTGATTGTTTTGTTGGGTCAGTATATGAGGAATTTGAGGTAATGTCCAGGCTGGGCCTTGAGACAAGCTCTTTAGGATTGGGTACCAGTGCTGGCGTGGCCAATCCGGGGCAATCGGTATCATTTTTGGCTTCTCGTCTGACCTTTAGGAGTACCTTGGGGAGGACAGGCAGTGGAGGAAAGGCATATACTGTAAGGGTTTTCTAGCTGAATGACAGAGCATCCACTTTCCATGCTTGTCTGTGATAAGTCCTTGTGCAGAATCTCTGTAGTTGGCAGTTGTGAGGGGAGGCAAATAGATCTATGTCTGGGCATCCCCATTTCCTTGTTATCATGCTGAAGATATGTGGATCTAGTTTCCACTCGTGAGGATCCATGAAGTTTCTGCTTAGTTCATCTGCCGGAGCATTTGTCTTTCCTGGTAGGAATTGTGCTTGCAGGTGTACTTGATAAGTCAATGCTGTGTTCCACAAAAAGTACAGTTTTGTACCTACCATAAATGTAGATGTTCGAGGATCCACATTGCTGCAGTCCTAACTATTGGGTAGTCCGCTGTCCCAGTCGGCCCGAATACCAAAGTATATGGCTGACGTCGGTCAAGGCGCATTAGACTGACGTCAGTACGTCAGGGTACTAATGCGCATAACCGACGTCATATCCTCAGTCTTTTCTTGCCCCAGATGTCAGAAGACCCTAAAAAGACAAGGCCAAAACCAAAAAACTCCAAACATTCCTGCACCAAAAATATGTACAATATATACAAAATTACCAGAGTATAACCTCACCTATACAACCACCCCTAAACACAGAGGGGAAGGAGGGAGGGTAAATTGGACTGCAGCAATGTGGATCCTCGAACATCTACATTTATGGTAGGTACAAAACTGTACTATGTTCTTCATTCCACATTGCTGCAGTCCTAACTATTGGGTAGAATCCCAAAGCAGAGGTAAGGGAGGCTGGCAAATCATAAAGAAGCAGGAGCTGACAACATGCCTTGCAAAATAGCTGTGGCAAAACCAGCCCTAGATTTAGAGTAGAGAGGAAGGTGATAATGCTTAGAGAAAGTATGCACTGAACTCCAAGTAGCTGCCTCCAAAATATCCTTAGTTGCCACCCCTTAGAAATGCTGTTGAAGTGGCAGTAGCCCTAGTGGAATGAGGCCTAATCCCAGCTGGAATCTCCTTGCCATGATGGGAATAACAAAATGCAATGCAAAACCCAATCCACCTAGAAATAGTTTGCTTTGACACAGGCTTGCCCTGAGAACTCAAAGCAAAAGAAACAAACAACTGCTGAGACTGCCTAAAATCCTTAGTCCTGCTTAAATAATAACGCAATTGCCTGTGCACATCTAAAGTATGCAAAATCTTTTCACCTTTATTTTGGGGATCTGCATAAAAAGTAGGCAAATGAATAGTTTGGTTTAAAGCCACACTAGAAACCACCTTAGGCATAAAGGAAGGATTAGTACGTAATGATACCCTATCCTTATGGAAAATCAAAAAAGGCTCAACCGCCATAAGGGCCTGCAATTCAGAAACCCTTCTTGCAGAAGTAATGGCCAACAAAAAAGCAGTCTTCCATGACAAGTATTTCAATTCAGCAGTAGCCGCAGGCTCAAAAGGTTGTAGAGTAAGCTTCTCCAACACAAAATTGAGATCCCAAGCAGGAGTAGGAGCTCTACGTGGGGGTCTTATATTCTTTGCCCCTCTAAGAAATTGCTTGAACAAAGGATGCGAAAACAATGGTGGGTCACAATCATAGTGAGCTGAAATTGCTGCAGCATGAATCTTAATGGAAGAGAAAGACAAACCTTTGTCCAATAACTCAGTAAGATATTGAAGAGCCACACTCAAATTAGGCTCAGAAATCTCCAAATTGTTTGCTGCACTCCAAAATAAAAATCTCTTCCATTTTTCTGCGTACACTTTCCTTGTACTAGGTCTTCTGGCTTCCATAATCACATTTAAAACTTGTTGCGGAAGTTGAGACCTGCTGTGTTTCAAAACAGAATATGCCAGGCTGTTAGATGAAGAGAGTGAAGCTTGACATTGAGCAGGTGACCGTCCCTCTGAGACAACAGGTGTGGAAGCAAAGGTAAAGGCCATGGAGGCTTCCTTACCAGACTCCTCAGTAATGGGTACCAGTGTTGCCGAGGCCAATCTGGAGCTATTAAAATCATCCTTGGCTTGTCTTGTCTGACCTTTAGGAGCACCTTTGGGAGAAGAGGCAGAGGTGGAAAGGCATACACATGAAGATTTTTCCAACTGAAAGAAAGAGCATCCACTTTCCAAGCTGTGTGATGAAACCTCTTTGTGCAAAACTTTGGCAGCTGGTGGTTTAGTGGAGAAGCGAACAGATCTATGTCTGGAGTTCCCCATGACACTGTCAATTTTTGAAATACATGAAGATCCAGTTTCCACTGTGGGGATCCATGATTTGTCTGCTTAACACATCTGCTAAGGAGTTCTGTGCTCCGGCAGAAACCTTGCCTGAAGAGTTAGTTGCAAGCTGAGCGCAGTCTCCCATAAAATCATTGCTTGCCTGCACAATGGGTAAGAATGTGTTCCCCCTTGTTTGTTGATGTACCACATGACAGTTGTGTTGTCTGTTAGAATCAACACCTGCCCTGGAAGAAGTAACTCCTTGAAAGCCATTAATGCAAACTGGACTGCTAACATCTCTTTCATGTTGATATGTAGATGCTGTAGTCTGGCAGGCCACTTGTCTTGTATCCACTTTCCATTTAGATGAGCTCCCCAAGCAATGTCTGAGGCATCTGTCGTTAGAATCTGACTCGCCTCTGGCCGGGTCACAGAGAGTCCCTTGTTTAGGTGACATTCCTGAGCCCACCACAAAAATTCCTTTTGAATGCAAGGTATTATTTGAATGACAGTGTCCAAATCCTGGCAGTGCTGTGTCCATACATTTTGAGATACCATTGCAGCTTCCTCATATGCAGTTTGGCATTGGGAAGCACCAGAATACAAGATGCCATGAACCCTAAGGCTTGAAGGACTGTCCTTGCAGTCAGCCCGGACTGAAGAGATAGTTGATGGAAGTAACTGGAAAGATTCTTTTGTTTGTCCGGGGTTAAAAAGGCCATCTGGGCTGCTGTATTCAGTCTCACACCCAGAAAGCACATGTCTTGAGAGGGTACTAGACTGGACTTTATTTCGTTCACAGAATACCCTAGGCATCTTAGCACTGCTATCACAAATTCCAAATGCTGTAAAAGGTCTTCCTGTTCTTGAGCCAGAATCAGGCAGTCGTCCAAGTAAGGATAGATTTGAATTCCTTTTAGCCTGAAGTAAGCTATCACTGGAGCCAGAACCTTTGTGAATACTCTGGGCAGTAGATAAGCCAAAGGGCAATGCAGAGAACTGATAATGAGAATTTCCAGCTCGAAAAGGCAGATACTTCCTGCAACTTAGTCTGATAGGCACATGAAGGTAAGCTTCCTTGAGATCTAAAGTTACCATCCAGTGATCTTTGCCCAGCAGAGGTAAAAGCTGTTGTAACGTCAACATTTTGAACTTGGGAATGTCCAGATAAGTGTTGAGGATAGATAAATCCAAAATTGGTCTCCACGTGTTCCCCTTCTTTGGTACTAGGAACAGGCGAGAATAAAATCCTAGGCCCCTTTCTGGCACAGGAACTGGCTGAATGGCCCCTATTTGGAGCAACAGAGAAATTTGCTTGTGAGCCTCTTTTCTTTGTAGAGGAGGAATGTCTGGCATGCCTTTGAAAGGAGGCAAGGTATGGAAATAAAACCTGTAACCGTGGTGAATGATATCCAAAACCCATCTGTCTTGGGTAATTAAATCCCAATTTTCTTTGAAAAGAGCCAGCCTTCCTCCCAAAGGTGCTGCCAGGCGAGAATGTACTGGCAGCTGAAAAGGTAGGTCATTGGGTCTGTTTACGAAAGGACTGACCCCTGCCCTCACCAGAAGACTGAGCAGGTGAACTCCCTGTTCTAGGCCTAAAAGAACCTTGAGCTCTGCCCCTACCACGTCTAGACCTACCCCTAGACTGGGAATCATAAGCAGGATATGTCCATCCCTTAGTAGGCCAATTTCTACTAAACTTCGGAGGCTGAACCTGCAAAAAATCCTTAACAGTTTGCATAGACTTAGCCTTGTCCTCCATTTTCTTTAAAACTGCTTCCACAGGCGAACCAAACAACACATCAGACTGTAAAGGAGCATCCAAAATCCTTGTTTTAACATGCTCAGCTAAATTCTGATCCCTCAACCAGGCGTGCCTGCGAAGAACAGAACCAGTGGCAGCCACCCTCGAGGAGGCCTGCACAGCATCAAAACCACACTGCAAGGAATGCTTACCCACCTGTTCAGACACATGAACTAAATCCTGCAACTCTTTACACTCAATACCTTCTGCCAGAGCATCCACCTTAGACTTCAATTGTGAAAGGAGATAATTCTGATATTTTAACATGTGAAACTGACAATTCAACGCCCTCATGGCTAAAGTGGAAGAAGTATACACTTTCTTTCCCCATCTATCCAAAGCCCTTGCCTCTTTATCAGGAGGAACAGGATTTTTAACAACAGAGGCCTTCACACCTTTAGGCCCCTGAGAGAGAGTTTCCGGGTCTGCCCTAGGACTCTTAAAAAGATACTTATGAGCTTCAGGCACCCTATAATACCTATCCGGTTTAACTGGGGCAGGAGGCAAAGAATCAGGATTCAGGGAAGCCTCTGCAAAAACATCTTCCACCACATTCAGAACAGGAGGTATAGCTAAAGGCCTATGCTGGGGTAAAAACAAGAATTCACTAAGCCTCTTCCTGGAATCAGAGAAATCCTGACCTTCCCATTTAAAATGCTCCCTCATGGAATGCAGAGTCTCTGAAAATGAAAAATCCTCAGGAGGAGAAGCTGAAGGAGTAGAATCATCCACATCAGAATCAGAATAAGGAGGATACTCCTGCAAGTCTTCAGCCGAAGACTCAGAAGCCTCGAACATTGCTCAAAACCCTCAAACTCAGGTTCCACCCTAGGCCCCTTATGAGGGCGGGGCATAGAACCTCTAATCATAGTAATCAAATCCTCTGCCATTTTAAGCATATGTTTCTTAGGCAAAGACCCTGAAGCACTAGGAGAAACCCCCACTGAAGCTAAACTTGGCCTGCCTCTCAAAGAAGCCTTGGAAACAGAAGGGGAGGCTCTAACCACCTTAGGAAGAGAGGGAAGAACAGCCACCTGAGAAGCCCCTTCAGCCTGGCCTACTTCCTGAGAGGACACATCCTGTAACAGTAAAGTCTCTCCCTGAGACTCCAAAGAAACTCCTGGCAGAACCTCCGGCTCCACTGAGCCTTCTAAAGAACCGACGTCCGGAACTGCCGGTTCTTCCACTCTAGGCTTTGCTGCTTTGTCCTTGCGCTTTTTGGCGGCGCGTCGGAGCATCCGGCGGCATTTTATAATTACAACGCTTCCCAAAACTAACCTGGCACAGTCTAACCTTCTCTTAATAGTGCGTTTGTTAAATCTAGCACAAGAGCGGCATCCAACAACGTCGTGCTCAGGCCCTAAACAAGGTATACACAAAGTATGGTAATCCCTATGAGGTATCTGTTTCCCACAAGAAATACAGTTATTCACTTTTTCTGACATCCTGTTAAATACTGAGGCAAGTAAAAACCAAAATATTCCCCAACGGAGTACTTAGCCAACTTTGATTCGGTCTGAAACTCTGACTTCAGAAACTTTCAGAACGCCAACCTGCACTCGCAAAACTGCTTCTGCATCGGACCATGCGGCAAAAAAGACGGAGGATATGACGTCGGTCATGCGCATTAGTACCCTGACGTACTGACGTCAGTCTAATGCGCCTTGACCGACGTCAGCCATATACTTTGGTATTCGGGCCGACTGGGACAGCGGACTACCCAATAGTTAGGACTGCAGCAATGTGGAATGAAGAACATTCATGGCTTGTCTGCAGAGGGGGTAAGAATGTGTGCCTCCCTGCTTGTTTATGTACCACATGACTGTAGTATTGTCCGTCTTTATCAATAGTTGTCCTGGATGAAGTAGATCCTTGAAAGCTGTCAGGGCATTTTGTACAGCTAGCATCCCTTTTTGATTGATATGAAGATGCCTTTGGCTTGCGGGCCATGTGCTCTGAATACATTTTCCTGCCATGTGTGCCCCCCAGGCATAATCTGATGCATCTGTTGTTAGTGTCTGCCTGGCTGTGGGTTAAGTGAATGGCCGTCCCTTGTTGTGGTGACAGGCCTGTGCCCACCATCGAAACTCCTGTTGCAGGCAGGGAATTATGGTAATTAATGTTTCCAGGCTGTGGCAATGTTGAGTCCAAACACTTTTTAGATACCATTGTAGCTTCCTCATATGCAGTCTTGCATATGGAATTAGCAGAATGCAGGATGCCATGAAGCCCAAAGCCTGAAGAATTTTTCTTGCGGATAACTGGGTCTTTGTTGCCATGCTTTTGAAGTAAGAAGTCAGTTGTCTTTGTTTGTCTGGAGTGAGATAAGCCATCTGGGCAGTTGTATTTAAGCTTGCACCCAGGAATATTATCTCTTCAGAGGGTACTAGTTTTGATTTCTTTTCGTTTGCTGTGTACCCTAGGCAAATTAGTAATCTTTTTACAAACACCAGATGCTTTAGTAGAATGTCTTTGTTCTCTGCTTGAATTAGGCAGTCGTCCAAGTAGGGATATATTTGAATTCCTCTTTGTCTGCAAAATGCAATTACTGGTGCCAGGCATTTTGTGAAGACCCTGGGCGCAGTAGATAAGCCAAAGGGCAGTGCAGAGAATTGGTAGTGCACTGAGCTAGCTATGAATCTGAGGTATCTTCTGCAAGACTGTCTGACTGGGACATGCAGGTATGCCTCTTTGAGGTCCAATGTTACAAGCCAAGCCTTCTTGCCCAGCATGGGCAGAAGCTGCTGCAGAGTCAACATTTTGAATTTTGGAACGTCCAGTAAAGTGTTTAGAATAGACAGGTCCAGAATTGTTCTCCAGGCTTTGTCCTTTCTGGGTACTAAGAAAAGTCTTGAGTAAAATCCTTGTCCCTGCTCTTGCTGTGGCACTGGCTGAATAGCCCTCATGTTCATGAGAGATTAAACTTTTTTGTGCCTCTGCCCACTGATTGTGTGGCAGGTCTGGCATACCTTTTGCCTTTGGAAGGGTGTGAAAGTGGAACCTGTAGCCCCGAGAGACTATATTTAAGACCCATTTGTCCTGGGTGATCATGTGCCAATTTTGTGAAAAAAGTGCTAGCTTTCTCCAAAAGATAAGTGCTTGGCAATGGCAGAGGGAAGTCATTGGGACTGTTTCCTGTATGGCTTTGATTTGTCTTCTCCGCTTTTGGAGGTAGAAGCACCCCATTGTTTGGGCCTGTATGAGCCCTGGGGCTGTTGTTTGCCTCTAGGGCGTCTGTATCTGCCTGTTTGTGGCCTGTCTGACACTGGAAAGGACCAATTCTTAGAAGGCCAGTTTCTGCTAAATCTGGGTGGTTGTACCTGTAAGAAATCATTTACTGTCTGCATAGATTTCGCTTTATCCTCCATTTTCTTCAAAACCTCTTCTGCCTTAACACCAAACAAAGTATCATGGTGTAATGGAGCATCCAATAATTTTGCTTTAACATGATCAGGCAGATTTTGTTCCTTTAAGCAAGCATGCCTTCTAATGACTGAACCTGTAACAGTGGCCCTGCAAGAAGCCTCCAGTGAATCAAAACCACACTGCAAAGTATGCTTTCCCACTTGTTCAGCTGCATGCAATAAATCCTGCATTTCCTTGTTTTCAGAACATTCAGAATTTGTCAACATTTTCTGTTTTAGCAGTGACAATAAGTATTGCTGATATTTAAGCATATGAAACTGACAATTTAAAGCCCTTACAGCCAAGGTAGCAGAAGTGTAAACTTTTTCCCCCATCTGTCCAGTGCCCTAGAATCCCTATCCGAGGGGACAGGGTTTTTTGCAGTAAAGGCCTTGATCCCTTTGAGACCCTGAGATATAGTTTTTGGGTCAGCAGCAGGGTTTTTATATAGAAATTTATGAGAGTCTGGAACCCTGTAGAATCTGTCTGGCTTAACAGATGCAGGGGTTAAAGAGTCAGGAGACAGGCAGGACTGTGAAAAAACATCATCCACAATGTCTAGAACCAGTGGGATAGCAAGAGGTCTGTGCTGAGGAAGAAGAAGAAAGTCTCTGAGCCTTTTCTTAGATTCTGAGTAATCTTGGCTCTCTCAGTGGAAATGCTCCCTCGTGGTATGCAGGGTTTCCCCAAAAGAATAATCCTCAGGAGGAGAAGCTGAAGGAATAGATTCTTCAGCATCAGAATCCTCATAGGGAGGAAAAGAGTATCCCTGTTCTGAAGAGGAGTCAGAGGAAATGGAAACCTTATCAGAGGAATTATATTCTGTATCTTGCCTAGGCTTCTTATCAGGAGGGGAATGGGAACCCCTGATCAAAGTAATTAGGTCTTCGGCCATTTTAAGCATCTGCTTCTTAGGCATGGAAATCTGTCCAGGAGAATGCTGTACTTGTTTCTTTGTCTTTAAAGCTGTTTTAGTCTTTGCTTTGGAAGCTGAGGTTGGCTTGATATATAACTGTGTAGGTCTGAAAACACCCTCAAAAGCCGATGCCTGCTCAGCGGCTCCGGACCCATCTGAGGGAATAGTTTCCGAGTGTCCAATACCTTGAGTATCCAGAGGCCTAGCTGTCTCCACGTGGGAGTCGGAAGCGGCCTGTGACTCTGAGGTAGCGGGCGTCAGGGGCTGCGAAAGCGCCTCACTGAGAACCGGCAACTGGCCTAGCGGAGGCCTCGTCGTTGGTTTTGGATCTTGGATGCCTGTCCTTTACCTTGCGCTTTTTTTAAACTCCAGCCGTCAACTGTTCCGACGGCATTATATAATTAAACCTTCGGCCAAAGTAATGAAAAGCAAAATCGTACCGACGCTTAATAGTGCGTTGGTTAAATCTAGCACAAAAGCAACAGCTAGCAATGTCATGGTCAGGGCCTAGGCACGGAATACAGTAAAAATGAAAATCCTTATGAGGTATTTGCTTCCCACAAGAAATACAATTGTTAACTTTTTCTGACATCGGTCTGGAACAAGAAAAAAGTTTCCCCGATGGTGTAATTAGCTTTACTGAAGACTTCGGATTTGAAATTCGATTTCGAAAATCTCAGGAGTCGGCCAACCGGCACTTGCGAACTGCTTTTGCTTCGGGCACCGCACGGCAAGAAAGACTGAAGAAAATAGCATCGGCTGCATCTTTTATACCCCTGGTGCACTGACGTCAGGGAAGAGGCGACAGCAACCGACGCCGGACCAGGACTTTGGAATTCAGGCTGACTGCGGGTAGCCTGCCAGCAGAATAACCCAGGGGTAATGACTGCAACAGTGAAACACGATGAACATCTTACTTTGCTTTGAGGTAACCAGGTTTGCTATCCATGTTGATTTACACAGTTTCCTAGTAGGTAACACTGTTGTCAGCCACGAATCCATGCATGTTTACATTTAAAAGCAGTGCACGGCTTGAATATGTAATTAGCACTGCTGCTCACAACTTATGACTGCACATTTAAACTCTGTGTCGGTTTCACGTGAAGCCTACATGTTGTTTATTGAATCCTAGGGCATATTTTGAAAATAAATAAAATGATGAACAGCATAATAAACAATAAACTTAGTTTATTATTATGTGCGTTTCTTTTAGATTTGCATCTGTCTGAGACATGACAAATGATAAAGGTTTTGCAATGTTAATAAGCTGTTTTGCGTAGAGCGGGGAACACAGTTTGAGTCTTTCCACCTCCGTCTGCCTAATGTGCAAGTGTGAGCAAGTCATTTAACTAGTCAGTGCTGTAGGGTTTTCCTTAAAAGGGCACTTGTGTTAAGTGGGATTACATGGTTAGGTAAAGTATAAAATAAAAATAAAATTCAAGCCATATTTGCAGACTGTATAGTAAGGAAATGGTGGAATTTCATTATTTTGAATACCTGATGTGGAGTTCACAGAATTCATTGCACAGCAATCAGCTGAGCAGTATGGAGCAGCTCCAGTTACGTACAAAGGAACACTAGTTCCCCAGACTGATAAGAAATACTTTGCTTTGATAGTCTGACATTTCCTGAACTACTGGGTGAATTACATTGTAACTGTGGTCTACATGAAATACATAAACATACGTCTGTTAAATGCATTCTGTTAACATGTCTGACCACACAATGATCACAAGAAGGTTGTTCAGTACATACACAACCCTATATGTGAAAACATCACACCACCTTCCCACTAAACAACTGAATTCCTACAGTAAATCTGCATCTATTCATTTACTGACTGTGAACACACACAGTGACTTCCTACATCATGGCCCTTTACATTCAACAGTGCTAAATAAGGTGGTCTCTAAAAACTGACCTGTACCTGCACTCTCTCCAAATAAAGATGTAGTTCACTGTTTAGTGGTGCTGACTAATGCACAGAGACAGTAGTTGTGTAAAATTTAACCATAACAGTAGATATCCTTCTCTCCACTGTTGCAATACCCCTAAAATAATTGATCCTCTGCCAAGGATAGCCCAATATCTGGCTAGTATACCAAAGCCTTTAGTATGTGCAAAAGCTGTATGTCACACAGATGCTCCCCACACAAGGCATAGGGCATAAAGGTGACATATGGATGCACACACTTCAGAATTTCTCTGCCAGCACTCTGAATATCATCACTGAACTCCGGTCTTAGTGCCTTTCTTCTGCGCTGGTCACTGAATTATTTTTCAAATAAGTGCCCAGCTGGGGTTCTTTCTTATCCTTTGATTTCATTTTTAGCGCTGTTGGTTTCATGTCATCCAGAAAGGGAAAATGTTAGTGTGGGAGGCAGATTCCTCATAAAGATTGTCACAACCAGTGTATCTTCTGTCTGAATGTTTCAAACGACCGTATACGGTTTTCTATCTGCCAAACTTTTGTCCCCAAGACCCTACACAGTCTTCTTTCTTCCTTGTCTATTTACCTTGAAAACCACTGTCTTAAGCTGTTGGCTCAAGGTGCTATGGCAGAGTCTTCCCATCCCAATGGTCATACATCAGGTAAGAAAAAGGCTAAAAACGTCCGGTCTGATATGACTGCTGTCCAGCCGCCGCCATACATCTCTCTCAAGGCTAGTGAAAGCCTGGAAGACCAACTGGTCATTATCTCAGATTCCTCTGCCATGACCCCGAAGGCCTGCATGGATCGAATTTCTTGCACATCCTTGGAGGCTTTCCGAACACCTGCTCTCGATGTTGAGGCGAACCTCCACAGATCTTAGTGAAGGAGGAGATCCCTACTACATTTAGTGAGTGTCAACAAGGGTCTGACTCTCCCAGGTTTTTCATGCAGATGTCTCACAGAAAAGGAAACAGAAAACCAAGCATATTCACCTGAATTTAAAATCCCCAACAAGAACGGCAGGATTTTACTCACGGGTTGTTTAACGCTTTTAATAGCTTTAAAGCCTCCTCAAGGGATCTTTGTGCCTACAAGTCCCTGGCCCTCCACTCCCTATGAGGACTAGGGAGCAGGATTCCTCTGATGAGAATCAGGATTTGGGGGGGGGGGGTCATTAGCTTACTCTTCCCAGATCCCTTTCCCCTTGGACTATGGTTCAGAGGAAGAGGACTCTATTAGTCCAGATTCCCCTTTAGAGGAACTCTTCCTGGATGACGCTATTTTTCATATGATGAAATACTTTAAGTGGGACTGTTCTCAGGTTTCTGATATCCAGAAGCAGTATTACAAACTCGTCCAGATGGCATCTCTTAAGCCTTCTGCTGTTCATCCAGTTCTGGCTGCCCTCAAAGATACCTTTTCAGCAGCTCCTCTGATTTTCAGCCTCCAGCTCATAAAAAAACTGACAGATTTTACAAGGTCCCTGATGATTGTAAATTTCTGTATAAACATCCTTCTGCTGATCCTTCTGCAGTGTATGTCTCTGACAAACCCTACAAACTGTGTTGTCCTCTACTAAACTGCTTACTTCAGTTAAGGATAGTAGGGTCATGTAGAGGCTGGGCAAAAAGGTCTGTACTGCTGCCACCCTGTCTTTTAGGGCTATTAATTACCAGACTCATATGACCAAGTATGTTTTAGCCTTCCTTTCTCAGGTTTCTCAGGAGATTTCTGGCCTTTCTTATTCTGAGGAGCCCTTTCCTGTTGGGTTCAACTTCTCAAGTAGCCCGCCACCCTATTAAGAGCAGTTATGATGGAGATGGAGCTCCTTTCAGGGCTGCTGCATTTGGTATTGTTATGAGGAGAACCTCTTGGTCGTCATCTTCAGGCTTTACCAGATGACAGTAAGGCCAAATTATTGGATGCTCCTTTGGATAATAACATTATTGGATGCTCCTTTGGATAATAAAATTATTTTTGCTATGGCTGCTGCTGAACTTTTTAAATCTCTCTAGGATAAAGACAAAGCCTTGCAGGAGTTGAAACATATTTTTGTTTCAACTATTTCAAAAGGTTCAAAGGAATTACCTTTCCAAATCTGCTTTTTTTCAGAGAAAGTCTCGCCCTCTTCCCAAGGGTAAAAAGGGTTCTAAATGTGTACCTCCTGCTAAATCTACACAGACCCGTTTCTCAGAAAAATGCTTTTCAGGACCAGACAGGTTCCATTTGACAATTTGCTTCCATTTTCCCTCGGCCAGATTGCCTTGTCCCTTCATCTTTCCCTGTCACTTCCAAACTGGCTAAGGATCACAACAGACTCTCGGGTTTGGTCCACCATCCGCCATAGGTATTTCATGGTTTGGAAATCTCTTCTTCCCTTTCCAGGCATCCCTCAACCCCTTGAGAACAGCTTCCTCTCTTTCTATCAGTGCTTTATTCTGTTTTGACCCAGGGTACCATTCAGGCTATGCCCGTTGCCCAGGAGGGGAGGGGGTGTTTATTCCAGAATGTTTCTGGTTCCCAGGAAGGACGGCACTTGGAGACCAATTCTGGACCTTTCTCAGCTCAACACCTTTCTCAAGGTCTCCTCCTTTTGGATGTTGTCTCTTCAAACTTTATTTCCTCTTCTTCTTCCCCTGGCTTTTCTGGTCTCTCTCTGGAGCTCAAGAATCTCTACCTCTCTACTGCCCCAAGGATATTCACCAAATGCCTCGCTGCTGCCATTGTTTTTGCAGGATGAGAGGGGTTCAGATTTTTCCTTATCTGGATGATCTACTCATTCATGCCTCATCACCCAATGCTCTGCTTCGGGATCTCCAGTTTACCATTTCCCTGCTGCAAAGTCTGGGATTCACCATAAACTTTGAAAAATTAGTCTTGACTCCTTCTCAGGGTCATGTTTTCCTTGAATACAGGATTCAGACCATCCCCATGCTGGAATCTCTGCCAGACCTCAAGGCCTTGTCTCTGAGTGCCTTTTTCCAGTATCTTCTTCCTCTGGAATTAGCCACGGCAGGAATTTTCTCTGGGTCCTTGGGATTATGGCTTCCACCATTCCCATGCTGCCTCTGGCCAGGCTTCATATGAGAAAGCTTCAGTGGAACCTCAAGTCAGTGTGGCCAACATTGTCATCCCCTGGCATTCTTATTTCCCTTCTTTTTTTGTCTCAAGCTCAAGCTTCAGTGGTGGATTCAATAAATTTCAACCTGAGGTTTCCCATCCAGACTCAAGAGCTCTTTACAGCTGCCTTGGACAGGGCATGTGGAGCTTCCTTCAGCTATCAGGGTCTCTGGCCGCGTCATCAGAGGTCAGACCATATCAACATCAAAGAGCTTTTCAGACTTTTCATACTCTCTTTCATCCCAGGACCCTCAAAGTTTTTACAGACAATACCACTTAGTATGTCAACAAGCATGGGACTACAAGGTCCTACCTTCTTTGCAGGCTGGCTCTTCAGGTCTGGGATCTGTCAAGTATCAAGTGACTCTTCAGGCTGTTAACATTCCTTCAGTGCAGAATACAGTAGTAGGCTCTATGAGCAGGTCCAGCACACACACTCACAAATGGATGTGTCACACAGATGTGTTCCTGGACATTGTCCATCGGTGGGGTATTCCTCAGGTACATCTTTTTGCCTCCCCTCTGAGCAGACAATTACTTTTTTCTGTTCCAGAGTCCTAAGTCCTCTGGCTTCGAAAGTGGATGCCCTGTCTTTTCCTTGGAAGGGGATGTTTCTGTATGCCTTCCTCCCCTTCCTCTGCTTCTGATGGTCTTGCACAAAATCAGGCAGGACTCCCTCAAAATCTTGTTGGTGACTCCCTTTTGGCCAAGACAGCAATGGTTCCCCCTTCTTTCTCACATGGCCAGGGGCAATCACAAGTTACCTCATCGGGTGGGCCTTCCCTCACAAGACAAGAGGTCTCTTGTCATTCTTCAAGTGAAGCTGTGGGTGATAGGGCTCTAATCCCTTTTAGGCACCTTTTGTTCTCAGTATGTGCTTCCGGTCCTGCAGAAGGCCAGGAAGCCCACAAACAGGAAATCATATTTGTCCAAATGGAAGAGATTTTCTGACTGGTGTCTCTCTTGCCATCAGGATCCTCTATCTGTGGAGGTTTCTCTGGTCCTCTCTTATTTATGTAATCTGTTCCAGAGTAGGTTAGCATATTCTTTAGTTAAAGCTCACATATCAGCAATTTCTGCTTGTCTGCCCTTGAATCCTCCTCTGGTCTCCAAATTTGAGAACAAACAGTTTTTTAAAGGCGCCCTTCATATTAGGGCTCCCATGAAGCCTATTCCACCTTCCCAGGATGTCAGATTTTGTTGCTGAAAAATTGACATAGGCTCCTAAAGCTTCCTTATAACATTGTACTTGGAAGACTGTTCTTCTTTTGGCCAAGAAGGTCTCTGAATTTCATGCACTCAAGGCTGTTTCTTCCGTCTTAGTTTTTCACAGGGACAGGGTGTCTCTTCATACTATTCCTTTCTTTATGCACAAGGTGGTCAATAAGCTGTCCCTTAATCAATCTATTCATTTACCTTCCGTTTTTCCTTCTCCGCAGTCTGCCAGTGAGAAGGTTCTTCACACCTTGGACTTGCATAGATGGCTCAGATATTATTTGGATAAAACTAAAATTATTCACAAAGCTCAGCAACTTTTTGTTTCTTTTCATCCCAGATGTTTGGGTTTAGCTGTTTCTAAGCAGACAACCTCTTCTTGGCTATCTAAAGCCATTTTTTGTGATTCCTTTCATGAGACATATTTTTCCTCTTCAGTAAAGTCTCACTCTACCAGAGCTGTTGCTTCCGCTGGTGCTATTTACAAAGGACTGGATACTAATTCCATCCTTAAGGCTGCTACTTGGTCTAATGACATTAGACCATAGATTTATCAACATAACCAATTAAGCACATACAACACGAATTTAGGAATCCGCTCACTAAACCTTTCAGTCTGACTTATTTGGCAGCTCATAATGTGATGCCAAATAACCCTCGACCCCAAAAGACAGGTAAATAAAAACAAGTCTTCTCAGAATAAGCACGCATTTCAGCAGGAAAACAAGTGTAGTACAACATTTAAAGACTTATTACTTTTGTTAACCGAATTGGTGGGCTGATCCACATATTTTCAGCAACCCTGGCCAATTACCCAGTTACAACTGCTATTATAATAAATTACATTTGCTTAATACTGTAACATTGACCAAGAGAAAATATTAGTAACCCTACACAATTTAAACATAATAGACTCCAAAGACACTAATAACTGTATTCTCTTTTCTCCCTGCAGGGAAATATATTTATGTCCATCAATTTCTTTCTAAACTTGACAACTAGAAAAATGGAATCAAAACCCCCTTGTCATCAAAACATATACCCATAGCTCTCAACCTTCCACCTCGAAAATGTGGAACATTACATCTCATAATGTGGAACAAATGACCCAAATGTGGAACGCTATATGATGTTGAACAAATGGGCAAAATGTGGAACACTATGTCTCATGGGTCTATATTATGAAGTCAAACGATAAAAAGAGCAAACGTTCTTTTATCGAACAATAAAAGTCGAAAGCACTGAATGCCGAACACACAGAACAGCGATTTTTTTCCAGGGAAAAAATCGCTAGGCCGTTTTCGGGACTTTGCCATTTCCTCTACTATGGAGCGATCTTGGAGTTTGTATATTTAAGTAGGAGGGGTGTGGGGGCCAAAGCCCCCCACTTTATTTTGTATTTGGATTTTTTTTTCCCCAGGGAAAAAAAAATCTCTGTTCCGTGTGTTCGACATTTCCTGCATTTGGTTTTTAGTGTTCGATAAAAGAATGTTCACTCTTGACATCATGATATACACCCCGTCTCATAATGTGGAACAAATGAGCAAAATGTGGTACCCTGCACCACATAATGTGGAACAAGTAGACAAAGTGTGGAACACTTACAGTTTGCTAACAACTTTGACAAGGACAATCACAGGATAATTAAAATGTGTATGCTCTTCTGATGACCTAAAATGGTTCAATATTATTTACTATGGATATTAGTTAAAGCAAATATTAGCATTATATGTGTGGCAGATCCTTTCAGTGAGGAACATCAAGGAATGTGCTCACTTTTAAGACTCAAATAAGGAATGTTCTTCATGATCAGGTACATTTGACAGGTACACATATACCTACTATCCAAAATGTATTTAGACCAAACACAGCCTCAAGACTGTGTTTTTATTTACAGTTTTAGTTAAGACTTCACCTCATTCCTCCTACTTAATTAAACAAATATAAAAATTACAAAAATAAACTCTCTAAAATAATAAAATGACAGTTTGGTGTTATGTCACATTTAAAATAGTATAGTTAGCTTTAGGCATTCAGTTCTACTTAACAGTCACTAACTAATGCCTAACTGGGCAATGCTACTGGTTATCAGCCTGAATTTTAAAATGCAAATTAATAGTAATGTTTGACTGACTCACAATAATAGTAAATATGACGCTAATTCATGACAGACAGTGGACTTCAAACCACCAATTTACAGCATTTTCTCAGATGCATCTTCTTTCTCAGACATTTTATCAGTGTTATCATGGCAGCTCATGCAGTCACCTACTAATAAACTATATGTTGATTGCCTCTAGAAAAACTCTACTATAGCTGACTATATAGGTGAAAACCAATGCGTCTAAAGGCAGAAGAAACAGCTAAGGACAGTTAACACGATATGGGGGTCCTACATTTTTTAATGAAGCTGAGCCTTTGTATTTTTCTAATTTCTAAATTAAAAAAGCTGAGTTCCTCTAGTTTTCCAATTTGTAAATGAAACAGATACGAGAAAGCAATTACACAACAGGTTTTGAAACTGACACTTTGATTTAGATGCTTCCTCCATGAAAGGGCAACATCTTCATTTATTTTACATATTAGTACCTTGAAAACGTTGTTATTGTTTTTTTTCATGACTTTTCATGCAATAAATCCTATACATCTTGCCACTGGTTTGTAACCTCATTTAAACATTGTTTGTTTCTGTTGCACTGTGCTACATTTTATAAATAAAAGTCAGGCTTCTCAGGTGGAAACTTGGGTCACATTTGAGAAACAAGTACAGGGTCAGAGGGTGATAAAACATTTGTTATACAATAAAAAACATCCTTCATAGTAAAAGAAGTATTATGAAAAGAAACTGTTAAAGGACTAGCCAATGTGGTATGAACATGAGGCAGTCACTTAGATTCATAGGTATACACTACGCTAACGACCACCAGGCCCTTTAGGTATATACTAGGGTAATGATCACCACAGCCTTTAAAAAGCCTAGCCATGCACCCCAAATCATTTGTGTCCCTATGTATCATGGGC
Source organism: Protopterus annectens (assembly GCF_019279795.1). Classification (NCBI taxonomy): domain Eukaryota; kingdom Metazoa; phylum Chordata; order Ceratodontiformes; family Protopteridae; genus Protopterus; species Protopterus annectens. The sequence goes on from NC_056750.1 coordinate 90,128,826, forward strand.
GTTTGTTAGGAGGGCTATGTTAGGAAGTTTCTAGAGGTTATGTGGGGGGGGGGGTATGTTAGTTTGGGCATTACTATCTGCCTCTGTCAGATACCTGGAGGCCAGACCTGTGGTGAATTTCTGAGTCAACATCCACTGGTCAAGGTTGCACTTAAATAGAACAGATTAACTTTGCTACCCATGGATGGGAGCCTGTTCCAGAGAGTAGAATCCTCCAAAACACTTGTCTCACCGACATGTCATATTTATGTCACAAGCAAAAATTAAATCCTTGGCGCTAGTGGTTCAGATTTGGATGTGCAAAAGGTCCATCAGCGTCAGATATGGCAATGCCTTGTATGCCAGCCATAGACTGCCTCTCAGTAACATATACAAGACTGAGTATACAGATAGGGGTTTAAGGTGATCCATGTAAGACAATGCATTTATAACCTGGATTCACCTGGTAAGGAACCTCTGTGGACATTCCAACTGTTGCATATATCTGGTCAGGTACATGCTGAAGAAGGAAATATACTCAATGATAGGTCTGATATGGGCCAAATAAAGTGGCACTATCACTACTTTGGACTAGGCTGCATTGCCCTTACTTATAAACTAGGTGACATAGAATGATTTTCTTACCACCTTGGCCTCATGTTGGTCAAAGACCAGATTACTATTTACTTACATTAGATCCCTAACTACTGGGTCACCTCTTGGCAGTGTCTTATCGATGGAGTAATTAGCCTGGGTGACAGTTTTCCCAGAAGGCACTGAGTTTAATCCGTGACTTTGGCACCAATCATTTGTCAGTGTGAGACTTTCATGTAAGTTGTTTGGGTCATGGGGGGGAATCCATAAATAGCTCCCAATTTGCAGTCATCTATCAGTCATAGGCCCCTGACATTAGCCTTACCTCTGAGAAGTAGATGCCAAATAGGAGAGGTCCCAGCATGGAGCCCTGAGGTACCCTGCTAGAGACCGGTCTCTTTGTAGGAGGAGTATCACCAATCCTCACTTCTTTTTGGTCTGTGAGCCAGCTGGAAATACAGCAAGTTATGTAGGGGCTCATGCCCAGTTTGGTGAATTTGTCAACTATACCTGAGTGGGGTAATACTGAATTCTTTAGCCAGGTCTAGGTAGGCGGAACACATCATTTTCCCTTTGTCCATTGCCTTGGTGACCTTCTCAAGGTCTAGGTAGGCGGAACACATCATTTTCCCTTGTCCATTGCCTTGGTGACCTTCTCAAGGTCTAGGTAGGTGGAAAACATCATTTTCCCTTGTCCATTGCCTTGGTGACCTTCTCAAGGTCTAGGTAGGTGGAACACATCATTTTCTCCTTGTCCATTGCCTTGGTGACCTTCTCAAGGTCTAGGTAGGTGGAACACATCATTTTCCCTTGTCCATTGCCTTGGTGACCTTCTCAAGGTCTAGGTAGGCGGAACACATCATTTTCCCCTTGTCCATTGCCTTGGTGACCTTCTCAAGGTCTAGGTAGGTGGGATACATCATTTTCCCCTTGTCCACTGCCTTGGTGACCTTCTCAAGGTCTAGGTAGGTGGAATACATCATTTTCCCTTGTCCATTGCCTTGGTGACCTTCTCAAGGTCTAGGTAGGTGGAACACATCATTTCCCCTTGTCCATTGCCTTGGTGACCTTCTCAAGGTCTAGGTAGGTGGAACACATCATTTTCCCTTGTCCATTGCCTTGGTGACCTTCTCAAGGTCTAGGTAGGTGGAACACATCATTTTCCCCTTGTCCATTGCCTTGGTGACCTTCTCAAGGTCTAGGTAGGTGGAATACATCATTTTCCCTTGTCCATTGCCTTGGTGACCTTCTCAAGGTCTAGGTAGGTGGAACACATCATTTTCCCTTGTCCATTGCCTTGGTGACCTTCTCAAGGTCTAGGTAGGTGGAACACATCATTTTCCCCTTGTCCATTGCCTTGGTGACCTTCTCAAGGTCTAGGTAGGTGGAACACATCATTTTCCCTTGTCCATTGCCTTGGTGACCTTCTCAAGGTCTAGGTAGGTGGAATACATCATTTTCCCCTTGTCCATTGTCTTGGTGACCTTCTCAAAGTCTAACAGATTCAGACGGCATTACCTTCCCTTGACTGAAGATCGCATGTGTCTTTTGTTAATTATTTATTTATTTTACATTTGTCGACCGGGAAAGTCTGAAGAAGCTACTAGTTAGTGAAAGCGCTTATCGTGGTTTATCTGTGTAATAAACTGAATTATTTGTCTCAGAAGACCGGATTACTTGGATTTTTTACACACAGAAGGTTATTTCTCACTCTGTCAATGCTTGCTTGAGTTATTTATCCATTTACATGTCCATTTACAGTGGAGGCCCGAGGAGGAAAGCTCCATTTTACATACAACGCAGTAACATACAGTCAATACAGTAGTATACAAAGCAAATATAGAAGGATTAATAAGAATCTACAGTACTATGTGATTATACTTCCTAGGACATTTTTACATAGCAGTTTAGTATTAACTATGTATAGATTTCTTAGAAATTCAGTAACTTTATAAAGCTGTAATGCTTTCAAAAGGAAGCAATAAAAATTAGAAACACGATGAGAAGAATAGTTTTTAGTATCTTTCTCTTTACCCAGGGTGTTACAGGAGCACAGCCATTTGTTAGAAAGATGGGTTATGAGGAGTTTTTGAGTAGTGGAGGTACTGGATGTGAAGGTGGCTGGTAGAGAGTTCCAGAGTTTGGAGATGCAGTAGATATAGATATTTCCCTGCTTCATTTGTGTAATTGGTGACCTCAAGAAGGTTAAGGGTATTAGATCTCAAAATTCTTTTTTGTGGTGTAAGGTTGTATAAGATGTTGGAGGGCTGGGACATTGTCTCGGTGGTGGCATAGCTTATGTACTAGTGACAGTTGATTGAGTTGCAATAGTTGAGGGAGTTCTAACCAGTTTAGTTTTTTTAAGGGCTACACAGTGATGTGTTCTATATGTAGATTCAGTGGCAAATCTATCTTGTTGTAACAGGATTCTAGCCTGTTAAGATCAGATTTACGAAGGTTGGTTAGTACTGGCGAAGCATAGAGAAGGGTGGATAATAGATGTGTCCTGGCTACTGTGATTCTAGATTGTTTAGAGAGAAATTGTTTGTTATGATAGAGCAGATCTAGTTTTTTATGTACTTTCTTGATGGTTTGGGCAGTGTGGATGTCAAATCTAAGGTTATCAATTTTAAAGGGAGAATGTCAAGATTCTCTGCTTGACTGTTTGTTTTGATTATGATGGTAGGTCATGTGATCTTTTTGTTTACATTCAGGCAGCTTTTAGTGTATGAGCTCAGGTTTCAGTACTTTGGGGGAAGGGTAACTAACACTTCAGGAAATGCAAACAGTTTCCTCTGTGTGCTTCTTTTATCTGCAACCCCATACTAACAGGAAAACTTCAGCAGTCTTTGAGGTGTAGGGAAGTAACGATTTTTAAGAATATGGGTGATGTGCAGAGCTGCAGTAACTACTGAGGGATTAAATTCATCAGTCACAGCATGAAATTATGGGAAAGAGTAGTGGAAGTTAGGTTAAGAAGGGACATGATGATTAGTGAACAGCAGTATGGTTTCATGCCGGAAAAGAGCACTACAGATGCGATGTTTGCTCTGACAGTGTTGATGGAGAAGTACAGAGAATGTCAGAAGGAGTTGCACTGTGTTTTTGTAGACTTAGAGAAAGCATATGACAGGGTGTCTAAAGAGGAGTTGTGGTATTGTATGAGGAAGTCAGGAGTGTCAGAGAAGTATGTAAGAGTGGTACAGGATATGTACGAGGGTAGTGTGGCAGCGGTGAGGTCTGCGGTAGGAGTGACGGATACGTTTAAGGTGGAAGTGGGGTTACATCAAGGATCAGCTCTGAGCCCTTTCTTATTTGCAATAGTGATGAACAGGTTGACAGACGAGATCAGACAGGAGACCCCATGGACTATGATGTTCGCAGATGACATTGTGATCTGTAGTGAGAGTAAGGAACAGGTGGAGGAGACCCTGGAGAGATGGAGATATGCTCTAGAGAGACGAGGAATGAAGGTCAGCAGGACTAAGACAGAATATATGTGTGTGAATGAGAGGGAGGATAGAGGAATGGTGAGAATGCAGGGAGTAGAGGTGGCGAAGGTGGATAAGTTTAAATACTTGGGGTCAACAGTTTAGAGTAACGGTGAGTGTGGAAGAGAGGTGAAGAAGAGAGTACAGGCAGGATGGAGTGGGTGGAGAAAAGTCTCAGGAGTGATTTGTGACAGACCAGTACCTGTAAGAGTGAAAGGGAAGGTCTACAAGAGGGTAGTGAGACCAGCTATGTTATATGGATTGGAGACAGTGGCATTGACAAAAAGGCAGGAGTTTGAGCTGGATGTGGCAGAGTTAAAGATGTTAAGATTTGCACTGGGTGTGACGAGGATGGACAGGATTAGGAATAAGTATATTAGAGGGTCAGCCCAAGTTGGAAGGTTTGGAGACAAAGCCAGAGAGGCAAGATTACATTGGTTTGGACATGTGCTGAGGAGGGATGCTGAGTATACTGGGAAAAAGATGCTAAGGATGAAGCTACCAGGTAACAGGAAAAGAGGAAGGCCTAAGATAAGGTTTATGGATGTGGTGAGAGAGGACATGCAGGTGGTTGGTGTGACAGAGCAAGATGCAGAGGACAGGAAGAAATGGAAACAGGTGAACTGCTGTGGTGACCCCTAAAGTTTAGGTTACTATCTATCTGTGTTCCTAGGCACCTCACCACTGGGTCTACATTTAGGGGTGCGCTGTCTCACCACTGGGTCTACATTTAGGGGTGTGCTGTCAATATTATAATTTGCAGGGATTTCTCATTTACCAAAGGGTATGATTATGCATTTTTTAGCATTTAATCAAAAACCATGGTTTTGGCACCAGTAGTTTGTCATTTTTACACCTCTTTGTAGGATGTCAACATTCTTTGGGGATTCAATGATTGCTCCTGGCTTAAAGTCATTGGTGAAATTAGTGAGCCAGAGGTCCCCAACAGTGGCTTTCACTTCAGTGAAGTATATACCAAATAGGAGGGGTCCAAACACTGACTCCTGTGGGACACCACTAGTAACAGGTTCCTTATCAGATGTGGATTCACCTATCTGAACAACATGTCTCCTGTCAGTGAGCCAGCTTGCTATCCATCTGACAATGTAGAGGTTTATGCCTCAGTAAGTTTATTTATGATCCCCGAGTGGGGGATTGTGTCAAAAGTTTTGGCCAGGTCTACATAAGTGGTGTGCACTGTTTTACCCTAATCCATGGCCCTGGTGACATTCTCAAAGAAGTCCACCAGACTGAGCAGGCAAGTCCTACCTTTAATAAAGCCAACTGAGTCTGGTCCAGTGTTTGGAGAGTTCATAAGTTATTATTGATTAGGTCCATGATAATTCTCTCTATGGCCATGCAGATAAGACTGGTCAAGCTTATGGGCCTGTAGTTGCCTGGGTCAGGTGATGGGCCCCCATGTACAGAGGGATGACTGTTGCAGTCTCCCATCCCTCTGGGACAATGCCCATCCAGAGGCTGTGGTTAAAGAGGGTTTCTAGTGGCCCTGATAGATTCTGTTTTAAGCTATTTAAGAAGTATCCTGGAATGTTGTCATAACCCATGGAGTCTATGTTTTTGGCTTTAGTGAGTGCAGTGATGACTTGTTCCCTCATAATGACTGGAAATGGGATGGTTGTGGGTATTTCTTCGGCTGTGGAAGTAGATAAGAACTTTGAATTGAACTTGTCTGCAAGCAGGTGTGCTATAATTTCAGGCTGGGTGTAAGAGTTGCCGTTCACGACTAACTTGGCACATTGCTGAGTGTTTCCCCTGAGGTTACGCAAATAATTTAAAAAGTCTTATGGTTATCTTTCACCTGGGAGGCTATCTTTGCCTCACAGTTTGCTTTGACAAATTTGACAAGCTCTCTAATTTGTTTGTTTAGAAAGGAGATGGCCTTTTGCACTGTTTTGTCTGTTCTTTCTTCTTGTTTATGCCAGGGGTCCACCAGAGTCATTTATTTTTACCAGTAATCATAGGTAGTCAGCACAGAACTTGTTTTTCACACTATGGATTCTTTTTGTGAGGATTATCGGTGGATGGGTTATTGTACTCAAGTGTTTGATCTTATGAGAGCATTGTACAATGGAACAATGACATGTTAAGTGGAGATGCCATATCCCTACTTATAAGTTGTATAACACTAAATTATCTCCTCACCACAGTAGATATATAACAGTTAAATGCTAAATCACTATCTGTATGCATTCCCAAATCCTTGGCTGCAGAGTCTACTCTTAGTGGTATATTGTTAATGTATTTCTTTGCTGGGATGGCCATTTTTCCAAAAGATACAAAGATATACTTTTTAGCAATGATTTTTAGACCATGTCTCTGACATGAGTTATTACTCAGTGTCGGGCCTTCTTGCACCCAATTTGCAATCATCTGCGAACTTGGTCAGCCAGAGGCACTTGACATTAGTCTTGACCTCATTGAAGTAGATGCCAAAAAGAAGCAGACCCAGCAATGAGCCCTGAGGCACCCCACTAGTAACTGATATTTTTGTGGAAGAAGACTCCACTATCCTAACTTCTAGGGTCCTCTCTGTAAGCCAGCTGCCTATCCAGATGATGTAGGACAGTGACCTACTATGTGTCATGTCCTGTCTGCAGACAATTACAGTCAGTTACTCCCCACTGCCAAACCACCTCGTGTGTGGAGTGGAATAATAAAACACATTACAGTGCACAAGTTCTATGGGCAATGGGTTGTGCCCTCCCAAGTGTCTGAAGCAGTGGCAAGCCATTTTCACTTAAAAGGAGTCATTACAGGAACTAGCAAGATTAATATGTTTGCCATTAAGTGTATTCTGCCACTCATGCTTGGGGTCAATGTTCAAAGCATTTGTCATGTACACCCACTTCAAACACTGCTCATCTTGTTATCCTATGGAAGAATACACTGACATGAATGTTGGTGTTTGTATGTTAGTGTATGTGTTTGAGAGACAAGCATGCTAGGGTCCCTCTAAATCAACCTCATATCCATATCCTGATTCTGTGCACTGCCTTATATGTTAACATTGAATCACACCACACTGTGCTACACCATACTCAGATTATTCGGATCCATTCATAATTGGGATCTTACAGGGTTTGAGGGGGTTGATGTGCACATTTGACAGGTTACACATGAAGCTATATTGTGCACCTTCCTTCATCAACAACCTGTATATCTTGCCCACTTGTTCACTTGTAGTGACATGTACAGCAAACATGGTACACTACACAGACAAGAGGGACCAGCTGGACCTGGCACACCTTTACTGTAAATCCCTTTAATGAATTGTTGGAATGGCTGCTTTACATGCCAGACTGGGTCTTCTGTATGCATCTATGTAAGACCATTTTTGTGAGTCTGAGTTGTCAAAATAAAATGGTTCTGTTGTTGAAGTGAAAGCTTTAACATGTATTTGTAAATACACTTTATATAAATATTTACATCTCTCTCTCAGCTTCCCTGTGCACTTATCTGACACTCAAAGGACATAACAACAGTGAGGGCCAGAACACTTGCTCCCCTTTCATTGCTAGCCTCCTAGCACCTGGTATACTAAGACAGTTTTAGTAATGACCCCATGCTCACTAATAATGAGCTCATAATGACCTCATGCTCACTAATAATTAGCTCATACTTAACACAGAAAGTAGTGTCTGAGAGTTGTAAATATGAAGATAACATGGAGATGCCCCCTAACAAAATACAGTGAACATCACAATATTCATATCCAAATCTCAACACTACCACACTCTCATTCTCATACAGTGCACAAGATAATTCAATACACTGATGCCATAAAGACATCCTTGCAAAAGCCTGTGACAACTTGTAAGAACAAACCTCAGTGGATCCTCAGCTCATCTTTTGGATGCACACCTACATCAATGATTTAAAAACAGCCAAATTTTCCCCAGTTGTGTTCATAAATTACCTTCTAACATAAATATTGTAGTGACTGGTAACACAGTTATTAGGCATACAGATTCCCCACTCACTATGCTGAACGAGGATATGGTTACTGTCATCTAGCTTTCAGGTGTCAAGATCACAGACATTACAAGGGCTTTCAAAGCCCCTTCTTCAGACAAGTGTAACTACAATCTAGTATTGGTCCATGTGAGAATGAATGACCTGGGGCAAATATTCTGCAGAACATGCAGAGAAGAATGTCTGAACTTTTCTATGTATGTGACAGATGCAGGTAAGACTCTGATCCTGAGCAGAATTCTTCCTTTACCATGAATGGTTCCTAGGAATAAGAAACGATAAGTGGGTTTAACAATTGCCTTTATATCTCCAGGGGCCTGCAGTATCTATCAGCCTGGGACATAATGATCAACAGTCCTACTTGCTTTGCCATGGATGGTCTGCATCTCTCATTCGGTAGTTTCTACATACTGGCAAAAGCCTTTGCTGCACCTTAGTAACTTTTTAGGCAAAAAACATCTAGTAGACATCCCTGCTTACCAAATTCATTTAACCCTAACCTGGACTGCATTAAGGAGTCTCCTTTCAACACCAGGAGTTTCAAGGACAAATTGATTGATCTTGAGACTCTTTTGCATCTGGAAGATGTCCACGTCCATGTAGTTACAAAGACTTGGTATAAATGCAAAGAAAGCACTTCCTCCATATCGGGGTTTTGCATCTACCATGCCTTCAGGCATGATGGAAACTGAGTAGTGTCTCCATATTTGTCAGGGACATCCATCTAGACTGATACCCATAGACCCATACATTGAACTCCTAGAAATTCAGTTTACCATGGGCAAGTCAAGCTTCTAATTTCTAGCACGCCGCAGAACCCTCTCCATGTCCCCAGATAATAATGTTAAACTCCTGCACATTTTATAAAAAATTACTATAAGAAACAAATCAATAATCCTAGGTGGCTTCAATCACCCCACCACAGACTACAACACAGATACCTCTAATGTAGAGAAGGAAAGAGATTTTTGGGTTTGATAAACAGAAACTGCCTTGATAAAATAGTAAACCCAGTAGTGGCCAAAATATCCTTGCTCTGATCCTCACAAACATTGCCCCTACCTTTTCCACTTCTACAGTTTCGCCTTCATCAGTTAAGCTGGACTATATAATCTCTTGACATTTACTCTCAGAACAATCATACCCTTATAAGCGACATATCTGTGTTTAACCAGTTAAAAAGGGTGAACCATGTATAATTCATGTAAGTTCATTGGTGTGCACTAGGTTAATGACCACTGGGGATTTTTTAAGGCTAGCCATGCATCCCAAATCTCTGACAAGTTTTGGTACCCTTGGCAAGTGTAAGTAGGGGCCTGGGAGATGAAACATTTACAGACTGCCTGTGTCCATTAGAGACAATGGTGCCAAACTAGGGATGAATTTCCTGTTCTCTATCCATTTGTCAAAGTTATACTTGAATTGGGTTAGGGAGGAAACGTGCTTCCCATGGATGGTGAGCCTGTTCCAGAGAAGGGGTAGTCTCTGGGAAACATACTTGTTTGTCCAGCAGATTCTGTTCATATCACATGCAAGGTTTATGTCTTTAGAACAGGTAATTCTGGTGCTGTTTGTGTTGTGGATATGCAGGAGGTTCATCAGAGTGGGGTCCGATGATGCCTTGCTTGCTAGCACAGATCTCCCTTCGGCAACCTGTAGGACACAGAATACAGGGATAGAAGTTTGAGGTGATCTGCATAGGACATATTATTTATGCTCTGTATTCTTTTAATGAAGAACCTGTGTGGACGTTCCACCTGTTGAATGTGCCTGGTTAGGCACACACCAAAAGGGTCATTGTACTCAACAACAGGTCTGATGAATGCTGAATACAGCAGAACAATGACCTCCTTGGACAAAGATGCCATACCTTTGTTTATAAATTACACAACATAGAATGATTTCATCACTACCATAGACACATGATGGTCAAAGGCTAGACAACTGTCTGCGTGTCCCCAAGTCTCTCCATACTGGGTTGACTCTTGGGGGTGTGTTGTCAATATGATAGTTACCAGGGGTTCATAGGATGACACTAGGCTACTGGACAGGAAGCTGTTATAAGCCTAGTCAAGAATTTTGACCATGTTCCCATAAAGTCAGCACCTGTTTCTCCTGTCCCTCAGTGACACAGGTGGGATCCCAGGGGTGTATTTTCTGTTTCCCATCCAGTCATCCAGGTTCCACTTAAAGGGGGCTAGAGAGTTACTTTGCTTGACATGGAGAGGGAGTCTGTTCAACAGATGGTGGAGTCTTTGAGACACAAATCTATCCTGCCAACAAGTTCTACCAATGTCACATACCAGGCTGAGGCCATGTGTGTGGGTTACGCAAGTGGAGTCTGACTTACGGATATGCAGCAACTCCATCAAGGCTGGGTCTGAGATGGCTTTGTATGCCAGACACAAGTCACCTGTGAACAGTCTGTATGTCACTGAGTAGAGGGACAGGGCTTTTAGCCTATCTGTAGAAGATAGGTGTTTGAGACCCTGGATTTCCCTGGTTAAGAACCTCTGTGGTCTCTCTAGTTGCTGCATGTGCTTGGCAAGGTACATGCTGAAGAGGGCACTGTACTTTATAATGGGTCTGATAAGGGAGGAGTACAGGGATCTCATGGCCTCCTTGTTCCTGGATGAAATACCCTTACTTATGGGGTGGGCCATGTAGAAAGCCTTCCATACAACAGAGGCAATGCGGTGGTCAAAAGTCAAGCTGCTATCAACCTGGATGCCCAAGTCCATCATGACTGAGTGCGTGCTTAATATGTTATTAATGTGATGATTAGTGGGGATGCCATTTTCCCCAAAGGGGATAATGATGCATTTCTTGGTATTCAGTTTGAGGCCATGCTTCTGGCACCAGTCAGTTTGGGTAAGGCCGTCTTGGAGGACGCTCACATCTTTAGGGGAATTTGAGACACACCGGCTTGCAGTCATCTGCAAACTTGGTCAACTACAGATCACTATTTTTTTTGCTTGCATCTCAGAAAAGTACATCCCAAAACATATAGGCCCCAAGAGCAATCCTTGGGGTACCCTGCTCTTTACAGATCTACTGCTAGAGGTGGCTTGCCCGATTTTGACTAAGTAGGGTCTATCAATGAGCCAGTTAGCTACCCATGTAGTAACATACAAGTTAATGCCTAGCTGGAAATTTTATCTATTATGCCCATGTGGGAAATAGTGACAAAGTCTTTGGTTAGGTCAAGGTAGGCAGTGTGCACCATCTTCCACTCATCCATGGCTTTGGTGACTGTTTCAAATAAGTCAACCAGGTTTAACAGCCATGATATCCCTTTGACAAAACCAAACTGTATGGGGTCAAGTGTCTGGAGGTTGCCAATGTCCTTGTTTATAAGGTCCATGACAATGCATTCCATGGCCTTGCAGATCAGGCTAGTTAAGCTGATGGGCCTATAATTGCCTGGGTCAGTGGACATTCCACCTTTGTGTAGAGGGATGACAATGGCTGGGATTAAGCTGGTGCTTGGGCTTTGGTTAAATGGGGTGCCGAATGGAGCTGAGAGATCATGCTTGGGTTCATGTAGGATGCAGTCAGGGATGTTGCTGGGTCCCATGGAGACTGTATTTTTTGCTTTTGAGAGGACATTAAACACCTGCTCCCCAGAGATTAGGGGAGGGGAGCAGGTGCTGGTGATGTCCTGATTTACTGATGGGGTGGGAGGTGTAGTTTTCAGTGAAACTGTCTGCCAGCATGTTGGCTACATCTACGGCATTTGTGTAAGACCACCAGTTCAGAGCAGATATGGGCGTTGGCTTTGAGATTGCGTGCATATGTAAGAAGGTCTTGTGACTGGCTGATTCACACTCAAAGTTAGCCTTAGAAGATTTCACTGGTGGATGACTTCCCAAAGGATACTATTATGCATTTCTTGGCATTTAGTTTTAGGCCATGGATTTGACACCAGTTATTTGTCTGTGTCAACCCTTCTTGGAGAAGATTTGTTTCAGTAGGGGATTCTATGACTGCTCCAAATTTGCAATAGTCTGCAAATCTGGTCAGCTAGAGGCCCTTGTCATTGGTCTCGACTTCAAACAAGTTGATGCCAAAAAGGAGCAGTCCCAGGACCAATCCCTGAGGGACTCCACTGGGGACTGGTGTCTTTCTAGATGTGGACTCTACAAACTTCCCGTGTTCTGTCTGTAAGCCAGCTGGCTATCCACCAGGTGACAAAATGGTCTACACCTAACCTCCTGAGTTTGTCAACAATGCCTGAATGGAGTATTGTGTCAAATGCCTTGGCCAGGTCAAGGTAGGCAGTGTGAACTACTTTCCCCTTGTCCATTGCTTTGTTCACCTTCTCACAGCAGTCCACCAGGTTCAGTAGGCATGACCTGCCCTTGAAAAAAAACTAAACTGGGTTGGTCCAGTGTCTGGAGGGTTCCTATGTCATTATCCATCATTTCCATGAACATTCTTTCCATGGCTTTGTATAAGGAGTCTAGTGGAACTTATGGGTCTGTAGCTGGCCCATCTTTGTTCAGAAAGATGATGGTTGCTCTTCTCAGTTTGTGAGGTACAAAGCCCATTTGGAGGCTATGGCTAAATAGTGATTCCAGACAGCCTGATAAGTCACGTTTCATGCTATTTAGAAGGCAGCTTGGAATATTACTAGGACTCAGTGATGCGGGGTTCTTGGCCTTAGAGAGACAGCATTGAGGATCTGTTTCCTAGTGATAGCTGGGCATCTATATCTGACAGTATTTACTGAGGGGAGGCTGGGGAGGGACATATGGGTAAATTTAGAGCTGAATTTGTCTGCCAGCTGATTTGCTATATATTCTGGCTCAGTATAGACAGCTCAAGTAACAATGAATTTTGCACACACCTGTGTATTGCTTTTGAGGTTGTAGATATAGCTAAAGAATGTCATGTGGTTTTCCTGTGCCTGGGAGGCCATATTTACCTCAAATTTGTCTTTGTTTTGTTTAATTTGTCCTCTGAGTTGCTTGTTTAGTTTGATGAGGGCAGTTTCATCATAATGGATGCTACACCTCTTAATGTTTGCTATGATTTTCTGCCTTCTGTTATACAGTCTATTGATGCTGTGATTCCACCAGGGTGGGTTTTTGATTCTCTACCTTCTGTTATACAGTCTATTGATGATGTGATCCCACCAGGGTGGGTTTTTGATTTTCTACCTTCTGTTATACAGTCTATTGATGCTGTGATCCCACCAGTGTGGGTTTTTGATTTTCTACCTTCTGTTATACGGTCTATTGATGCTGTGATCCCACCAGGGTGGGTTTTTGATTTTCTACCTTCTGTTATACAGTCTATTGATGCTGTGATCCCACCAGGGTGGGTTTTTGATTTTCTACCTTCTGTTATACAGTCTATTGATGCTGTGATCCCACCAGGGTGGGTTTTTGATTTTCTACCTTCTGTTATACAGTCTATTGATGATGTGATCCCACCAGGGTGGGTTTTTGATTTTCTACCTTCTGTTATACGGTCTATTGATGATGTGATCCCACCAGGGTGGGTTGTTTTTTGAGTTAGTTCTGCACTTATTCCTGGTGGGTACAGTTGCCTCTGCAGCTATTAATATGCTTGTGTAGGGATTTTATAAGCAGTTCTGTGTAGGTGTTCTCAGGGTTTAGTGTCGCTTAAAAATTTTACCATTTTATCACCTAAAAGTAGGAAGTTAGCCCTGGAGTAGTTGCTTAACATTCTAGTGTTAGCTAATGTTTTGGGTTTTATTTTTACTTCAAAAAACTGTTTTGAACTTTTTTTTCTGAAATTGGTGCATTTTGTTGCTGTAGCATAGACTGCATTCAGACTGCTGAATCTAGCTTTGTTTGCATAATGTGAGCACCAAACCAGGCCATCTTTTGTTGGAGAGGGCTCCCCTGCACCCTAGTGGCAGGAGTGTGCAGTTAGAGCTTGTCTGATTGAAGGTTGCTGGAACAGGTTCAGTTTTGAGCTTTTTTATTGGTTAATTTGTTTAGATCAGTTTGCACGCATTTGCTACATAAGCACCTCATTTGTGCATTGCAAATTGCCATGCAGCAAGGGGCACCATTGGTGGTTATAGACAAAAACACTTTTGCCTTCAAATTTTCCCTTAGCACTCTGCTGGAGCTCCATCAGTGAGTTCTCAGGATTGTCCCTCACTGACAGGTGATACACTCAGTGAAGCTCCTGAGGTACCAACACAGATCCTACCCACTAGCCCTTCGTATTTTTTGTCCACTACTTGAGCTGGTCCTTCCTGTCCTCTCACTGCTTTCTGACAACATCAACTTAACCTAGCTTTATGGATGGACAATTTACCACAGTTTCTCCAGCCAGCATGGTCAACATGGGCATCCTGAAGCAATGTATCAATTGCTTCATATACACTGACAACCCACTTCTTCTAGTCCACACAAATTCATTATGTGAGAGATGCATCTATATCAATAACCTAGAATCCAGGCTCCACTCACCATTCAGTTCATCTGATACTAAGCAGGTAGTCAGCATGCGCACCTCACCTCCTGAACCTACCAAACCAACAACACATAAACCTACATATGCAGAGGTCATTACAAGAAGCTTACCTAAACATCAGAGAACTCCAAAACACAAAAACAAGCATGATTCACATAATATAGCCTCTGCAGAGCATGGTACACATAATATATCACACAATAAGTGACTCAATAGTGAGACAGACAAGATACCCCTCTCACCAGACTGGATAAGGAAAAGGTCATGGTCAGTTGTCTGTCAGGTGCCAGGATCCACCACATCACACACACTTAAGTCTCTCAACAACAGGCACATTTCTGCTCCGTCATAGTCCATGTTGGTGTGAACGACTTGAGATGTACCTCACTGGACTATATGAAGACAGCCATGACTGAACTCTCTGATTATGTGTCTCCGACAGCTATGCCCCTAGCCTTAAGCAAAATTTTACCTTTGCCTAGAATGATACCTCAATACAAACAAAAACAGATTGACTTCAACAATTGGCTTAGTTTCTTGTGTCATTCAAAGGGGATCGGTATCTGTCACCTGGGATAACATGGTCGACAGACCTTGATGCTTTGCCAGAGATGGTCTTCATCTGTCAGCCATGGGATTTCGGTTACTGGCTAAGGCTCATGACATCCCCATAGTGCCTTTTTAGGCAATGCCACAAGAACAAAATTCTCGATGTAAAAATACCCTCTAAAAACAGCCTTAAGGTTATGATGCTAAACACTAGGAGTTTAAACCAGAAACTGCACTCATTGGAAGCAGTCCTCACCTTGGAAGATGCAGACATTTATGCAGTCACTGAGATCGGTTTAAGGCTGCGGAGAGCACCTCAGGTATAACAGGTTACATTTCCTTCCACACATTCAGACCACAAACTAAGGCACAAGATCTAAAGAATGTGGTGTATCAGTATTCATTATAGATAAATACATCTCTAGATTGGTTAAACAGCACAATTCCCTTGAATTACTTCAGGTGCAGTTGACTGTAGGTAAGACCCCACTTCAAGTCATTGCCAACTATAGGACCCGCCTCCATGAATCAGAACACCCACTCAGCCTATTTGGATCTACATGAGTCAATCAAGATACAACCAAACAGCCTGGCTTTGGAAGACTTTAATTACCTGTTCATTGACTGGGTAAATTGTATGTTTTCTAACTCACTTGCCCAAAGATTTCTGGAATTTGTTAACTACAGTGCCATGGACCAGATGGTTGACACACCCACAACTGTCTCAAACATCCTGGACCTGGTGCTCACCAACATGGGGGACTGCTGTACCACCCCCAGTGTGTGGTCATCCCTGGTGAAATCTGACCACAAATCAGTCTCACTAGAATTAACTATAACACAAGACCCCGCCCAAGCAACAAAAAACTTCTCCAAGGCCAATTACCACCTTTTACATGGTGGCATAAATAGTTTCACAGCCCCTCCTCCCACTAATGGAACAGACAACCATGCTGAGTTATACGCCAATGTTTTATACAAGCACCTGTACAATTGTATTGACTCTGCTGTACCTGATAGAACTAAAGCAAGACCTTTGAGGAAAAGCAAACCTGTATGGTGGACAACTGCCATTAACAGGCTTTACACTGGTGGACAACTGCCATTAATAGGCTATACAGTAGGAGAAAGAAATTGCTATCTAAAAGTAGAGGGGAACAGTCTCAAAACTGGAAACACTCCCTCCTCAACTTAAATAAGCAAATAAGACTCATAGTGAAGTCATCCAAAGGTAACAACGAATCCATATTAGCTTCCCTAACTAAAGGTAACAAGACGGTGTTCTTTAGTTACATCCGTAACCTCAACGGTAAGGCCCAGATTTGAGCTAAACTCGTAGTTAATGGTACTACATATATAGAATCTATGGATATAGCAAACCTGCTGACTGGCAGGTTCAGTGAAAACTTCACTCCCCCGTCCCTGCGACATATACCCAAAAGCATTCCTAACACTTGTCCCCAACCTAGTATCATTAAAGAACAAGTCTTAAATGCCCCCTCCAAGGCCAATAACACAACCTCTACAGGACAGTAAACATCTTGGGCTATGTTCTACATGGGTTAAAACATGAATAAGCATCACCATTCAGCACACTTTTCAATCACAGTCTAAGCACTGGCTTTGTCCCAGGAGAATGGAAACCAGCAACCCTTCATCCTTTTGCACAAAGGAGGTGCATCTACAGACTCTGGGAACTACAGACCCATTAGCCTGACCAGCCTTATCTGCAAGGCCATGGAACGAAGCATCATGGACCTTATTAACAAAGATATAAAAAATCTCCAAACACTCAACCCCATCCAGTTTTGCTTTGTCAAGGGGAGATCATGCCTGTTAAACTTGGTGGACTTCTTTGAGACAGTCACCAAAGCCCTAGATGAGTGCAAATCTGTGCATACAGCTTAGCCAAGGCCTTTGACATAATGCGCCACTCAGGCATCAGTGATAAACTCACCAGGCTGGGTATGAGCCCACAAATTGTCAGATGGGTTGCAAACTTGCTCACTGACAGAACTCATACGGTCAAAATAAGGGACTCCACCTCCTCCAGCAGACCTGTAACCAGTGGTGTTCCACAGGGATCGGTTCTGGGACACCTACTGTTCTGAATCTACTTATCCGAAGAACAGGCTAAAACTAAAGGGCCGTGGCTGACGAAGTTTGCTGATGACTGCACGCTGAGAGCGATCACTGAAACCCCTAGTGATGTCAACATCGTGCAAGAAGGTCTTGCGCAAACTAACGACTGGTGCCAAAGTCATGGTCTTAAACTTAATCCAGAAAGTGCATTATCCTCATTATCCTCTTTATCCTCATTATCCTCTTTATCCTCATTATCCTCATTAACCGCATTATCCTCATTATCCTCTTTATCCTCTTTATCCTCATTATCCGCATTATCCTCATTATCCTCATTATCCTCTTTATCCTCATTATCCGCATTATCCTCATTATCCTCATTATCCTCTTTATCCTCATTATCCTCATTATCCGCATTACCCTCATTATCCTCATTATCCTCATTATCCGCATTATCCTCATTATCCTCTTTATCCTCTTTATCCTCTTTATCCTCATTATCCTCATTCTTCATTAATAAACTTATATTTCCAAAACAAAGTGTCTTTAAAAAAGAAATAGTGATTGTTTCTTTCAAACTGCTACATGCGATATACCTTTTCACTTCAGATGGATCAGACGGGGCTTTGTATTACTACAGTACCTTGCAGGCTGGTCTGTGCAGATTTTTGCAGGGGGGCAATTCCCCCCTGCCCCCACACCCCCTGCAAATCAAATATACCATCTCCAAGATTGCACTACATTGAGGAAAAGGGTAAACTCAGAAAAATAAAGTCTATAAATAAACATCACCTTTTTATGTTAATTTATATTAAAGAAACTTTTCTTTATTTACCTTTCAGTTTTACACTAAACATCTGCGTGCTAATTCTTTACTCACCGACATCATACACAACTTTTTTTCAGGATGGCCAGCTAAAACAATTCGATGAATTTAAATTCAATGTTTAGGTCATTAGCTGAATACTAACTTCAACAGTTGGGATTCGATGATTAGTTTTGGACGGCGCAGTGGTGCAACAGTAGCATTGTTGCCTCACAGCAAGAGGTTCTCCAGTTCAATTCTCAGTTGGGGTGCCTTCTCTGAGGAGTCTGCATGTCTTCCCTGTGTTCGTGTGGGTTTCCTCTGGGTGCTCTGGTTTCCTCCCATGTTACAAAGACATGCATCTGGAGTGGTTCTCCCCGGGCCTCCGCTAAAAATTGGTTTCGTTCCAAGTCGGACTTTTCCGGTTAACAAATGTTAAATAAATAAATAAAAAATAAAATAATTTTTCGATAAAATAAAAGTGTGATGAAGTGATATAGACCTATAGCCAACATACTAGCTGATAATTTAAAGTTCTGAGGAAGTTCTATAGTAAACAGGACGAAAGCTCTAAACAAGTTATTTCTCTGGTCCAGTGTTTTTTTGGTTTTAAGTTAAATTTAGTTCAACCCCCTGCAGCCCTCCCATATATGACATCATAGCTACATCCTAAAGATCAAGTCTGAGGAAGTTTTAAGTGCTTTCTCAGACTTACGCAGTGGTTCAGTGGGCACTAAAAATGTTCTGGGATGTTTCCTTGTCGCTATGAAGTACTGTCTAACTGACCCACTCCTGAATCACTTAAATCTCAACCTCTCCAAAGCTTGTGTGCCAGAGGTGTAGAGGTAGACTTTACCATCCTTATCTGCAAGATAATGCAGCACATCATTATGGAGCTCATAAATCTAGATATTGACTGCTTGCAATCCCATGACCAAAACTAGTTTGGGTTTATGAAAAGCTGTCGCTGTAAAAAAAAAAAAAAAAAAAAAAATCCTTGTTTTCCCGCTTTTCTGAACTAGAATAGTCCAGTCTTCAGATTTTGCTGATCTCTGGGCTTTGTCTTAGTTCCTGTGCTATCCATATCCTTATTTAGATAAGAGGAAGCTTCTTTGCTCACCAGTGGGAGTGGGGAGCACTGAGCAGCCTATTTGTCCCTAGAGGAATGGTTCCAGCCCAGCAACTTGTAGTCTATTGTCCATTTTGGGTCAATTCCTGGCTCTTTTCAACCCCCTGCTATAAAGCCCATTTTTGCACGCTTTTTCGCTTGTATACGACTCAGCACAGCTCCTCGTGGTGTCCTGCAGAGTTCTACAAGCAGCAGAGAGTGAAAGAGTGACTTTCCTTGATTTTTAAGTATTTTTTCTGGCTTTCGCTTTAATTACTGTTTCTCGACTGCATTTCGCCTAAAAACAGCTCTGCATATTGTTTATACTGTACCTGTGTTGATTCTAAACTGTTTGCACTTTAAAAAGTTATTTTTGTTTAATTTAAC
Source organism: Protopterus annectens (assembly GCF_019279795.1). NCBI lineage: Eukaryota > Metazoa > Chordata > Ceratodontiformes > Protopteridae > Protopterus > Protopterus annectens. The sequence continues at coordinate 90,148,270 of NC_056750.1, forward strand.
TGTTAGGCTAACACACTCAAGTGCGCTATCTATTTTATAGCATTTACTGTTTGCTACTGTATCTTTTTCTTCTGTCTCTGTAAAAAAAAAGAAAAAAAAAATATATCCTTGTTTTCCCACCTTACTGAACTAGAATAGTCCAGTCTTCAGATTTTGCTGATCTCTGGGCTTTGTCTTAGTTCCTGTGCTATCCATATCCTTATTTGGATAAGAGGAAGCTTCTCTGTTCACCAGTGGGAGTGGGGAGCACTGAGCAACCTATTTGTCCCTAGAGGAGTGGTTCCAGCCCAGCAACTTGTAGTTTATTGGCCATTTTGGGTCAATTCCTGGCTCTTTTCAACCCCCTGCTATAAAGCCCGTTTTTGCGCACTTTTTCGCTTGTATACGACTCAGCACAGCTCCTCGTGGTGTCCTGCAGAGTTCTACAAGCAGCAGAGAGTGAAAGAGTAACCTTCCTTGATTTTTAAGTATTTTTTCTGGCTTTCGCTTTAATTATTGTATCTCGACTGCATTTCACCTAAAAAACAGCTCTGCATATTGTTTATACTGTACCTGTGTTGATTCTAAACTGTTTGCACTTTAAAAAGTTATGTTTGTTTAATTTAACTATTAGGCTAACACACTCAAGTGCGCTAGCCGTTTTATAGCATTTACTGTTTGCTACTGTATCTTTTTCTTCTGTCTCTGTAAAAAAAAAAAAACAAAAGAATATCCTTGTTTTCCCGCCTTACTGAACTAGAATAGTCCAGTCTTCAGATTTTGCTGATCTCTGGGCTTTGTCTTAGTTCCTGTGCTATCCATATCCTTATTTGGATAGGAGGAAGCTTCTTTGTTCACCAGTGGGAGTGGGGAGCACTGAGCAACCTATTTGTCCCTAGAGGAGTGGTTCCAGCCCAGCAACTTGTAGTTTATTGGCCATTTTGGGTCAATTCCTGTCTCTTTTCAACCCCCTGCTATAAAGCCCGTTTTGCGCGAATTAGCGCAAAGTTGCTCATAGAGCAGCATCGGGCAGCGCCGGTTAATCAAGTTTAAACTATTTCTGGCTCCGTAAAGTGTGCTCTTCAATTTTTCCCTTAGAACTGCTCTACTTGCAATCTAAACAGCCTATTCTCTATCTGAAAAGCTCAGCACTTGCTCCTAAAGCATTTTTTATACAGGTAAAAGCACTCATAAACAAAAGAAAGTACTTCACTCACCTAAATTCCCTTGAGTACCCATTTCCCTATAGGTCCTTTCTGACTCAGTTACACAGCTATCTTTTTCACTATTCTAGCATGTCGAAGGGTCAGTTGCTGGCGTCATCTCCTGTCCAGCTGGTGAATCTGGGAATCTTGAGGCAATGTTACAATTGCCTCATGTACACAGACAACCCTCTCCTCCTCCCAACAAATACTAATATATGCGAGAGATGCAACTATATAGCCAAACTGGAGGCTGAGCTCTCTCAGTACTGGCAAGACCAGTCAGGAGGAGAAGGTAACCACGCACACCACAAACCCAGTCTCACATAGAACTATCTCAACTGCAAACCAAACACATAAACACACAAAAACATACTCGGAGGCGCTGATTAAAAATCTACCAAAACAACAGAGGCCTCCAAAGCAGACACCCAAGCAACCGCCACCTCAAGACATAGCACAAGCAACACATAGTTCACAAAGTCAGTGTGCTAAACAGTCACAGCCCTTAAAGCCAAACAACATGCCAGACACACTTGTAATAGGTGACTCTATAGTCAGACACACTGAAGTCCCGCTCACCAGACTGAACAAGGAAAAGGTCACAGTAAGCTGCCTGGCGGGCACTAGAATCCGCCACATAACACAAGCACTCAGGTCACTCCACAGCAAGTACAAATATGACTCAGTCATTGTCCATGTCGGTGTGAACAACCTGAGATGTACCTCCCTGGACTACATGAAAAGAGACATAGAGGAGCTCTCTGATTATGTAGCCCAGGCCGGTATGACCCTGACCCTGAGCAGCATCTTACCCTCACCAAGAATGATGCCACAGTACAAAGACAAAATGATCAGTTTTAACAATTGGCTTAATTACTGGTGTCATTCTAAGGGGATCCAATGTCTGTCTGCTTGGGATGACATGCTTGACAAGCCACGCTGCTTCGTAAGGGATGGCTTGCACCTGTCACCCCTGGGCTTCCGGATATTGGCCAAGGCTCTTGCCACCCCCATAGTGCCTTTTTTAGGCAAGGCTCAAATGACAAACCTACCTCCCTAGAAAACACAAGTGGAAAAAAACTAAGGGTAATGCTGCTCAATGGCAGAAGTCTAAACCTCAAGATGCACACTCTCGAAGCCCTCCTCAGTATGGAGAACATCGATGTCTGTGCAGTGACTGAAACCTGGTTCAAGGCTCCTGAGAGCACCCCAGCACTATCAGGTTTTACCTCATATCATGCTTTCTGGGCCCAAAACTTGGACCGACCCACAAAAGGAGGGGGAGTATCCATATTCATCAAAGATACCCACACCTCCAGGTTAGTGGCAACGCACGAAGCATCGGAGACCATCCAGGTGCAACTAACCATAGGCAAAACTGCCCTACAGTTTGTAGCATGCTACAGACCACCCTCTCAAACTCAGGAACCCCACAAAGTCTTCCTGAAGACACTGGAGAGTATGAATGTCTCTCTAAATACCATCATATTGGGAGACTTCAACTACCCAAACATAGACTGGGAACATTACTCAAGCCCCAACACCCTAGCCCAAAGGTTCCTAGAATTCATAAACTCAAATGCGATGGAACAACTAGTCACCATTCCCACAAGAGGAGATAATATACTACACCTGATCATCACAAACATGGGGACAAAATGCTCCACACCGGACGTATATCCCTCATTGGTGAGATCAGACCATAAATTAATCTCACTGGAAATCCACATCCCGCCCCCACCCACTGCACAAAAGACCACAGTGAAGAATTTCTCAAAAGCCAACTTCACACTTCTTAAGACTGAAGTGGTATCCCTCAAGGCCCCGGGGCCAGTGGAAACCACAACCCACAATGTTGAATCCTTTACAAATGCCTTCTACGAGCACCTTCAAGAATGCATGGATCATGCAATCCCAAATAAAACCAAGACCCATTCCCCCAAAGGCAGGCGCTCGGTCTGGTGGACCCCAGCCATAAGCAAACTTTACAACAGGAGGAGGAAGCTACTACATGACAGAGCAAAATCCCTAAAAGGGAAGGCATCTCTGATCAGTACTAGCAAAAAACTACGATCACTCATAAAATCATCCAAGGCCAACTTTGAGAGAAAAATCGCAAAAGACACAAAAGACAATCACATGGCCTTCTTTAGCTATGTTAGTAACCTGGGTGGAAACTCCCAGATATGCTCAGAGTTAGTCCAAAATGACACAAAATACACTGAACCCACAGACATTGCCAACATTCTGGCAGACAGGTTCAGTGCAAATTTCTCCTCCCCCTCCCCCCCAAAAGGAGAAATATCTATCCCAGCAGAGTGTAGCCTCCCTAACATCTCAGATGCAAAGGTGAGAGCCGTCCTCTCTAAAGCTAAAAACACAGCATCAATGGGACCGGACGGTGTCCCGGGCTGTGTGTGCTACATGAACTCCAAGAGGAACTAAACCCACACATAAGGCTGCTGTTTAATCTTAGCCTTACTACAGGATACGTACCCAAAGAGTGGCGAACGGCAACAGTGGTCCCACTCCACAAAGGCGGTGCTTCTACGGACCCTAGAAATTACCACCCCATAAGCTTGACGAGCCTGGTCTGCAAAGCTATGGAGAGGATCATTATGGAACTCATAAACAAAGACAATGGGGACCTACAGACATTGGATCCTACCCAATTTGGCTTTGTCAAGGGCAGATCCTGCCTTTTGAACTTGGTCGACTTTTTTGAAACAGTCACTAAGGCCATTGATGAGGGTAAGGCAGTTCACACAGCCTACCTTGACCTTGCAAAAGCTTTCGACATAATACCCCACTCGGGCATCATAGACAAACTCACCAGCTTAAATGTAAATCCATATGTCACAAGATGGGTTGCAAACTGGCTCAAGGACAGAACCCATAGGGTCAGAGTTGCTGGAGCCATGTCAGACTCTAAGACGGTCACAAGCGGTGTCCCACAGGGCTCAGTCCTGGGACCCCTCTTGTTCAGCATTTATTTTTTTGAGGTGCAGGCAAACATAGGAGGATTGTGGCTGACAAAGTTCGCAGATGACTGCAAACTGGGCACCATAATTGATACTCCAGCGGACACTAGCATCCTACAGAGAGGCCTCATAGAAACGGATAATTGGTGCCAGAGCCATGGCCTCAAGCTGAACACCAAAAAATGTATAGTCATACCCTTTGGGAAAAACAAGGTACCCAAAAATTACCACATAGGTGGTAATCCATTAAGCACAGAAGAGGTAATCAGGGACCTAGGGACCCAAGTTGACAGTAACCTCTCATTTGACACTCACATTGCCAAAGTGGTTAGGAAGACCTTCTATATTGCCCACCTTATCATGAAGGGATTCACATCTAGATCAGGAGAGGTCATTGTGCCCCTGTACTCTTCTCTTATCAGGCCAATGATTGAGTACAATGCCCCATTTGGGATGTATCTTACCCGACACCTGCAGCAGTTGGAAAGACCCCAAAAGTTCCTCACCAAGAGGATAAAGGGTCTCAAACATATGTCATATGCTGCCCGGCTGAAGAAACTCCAGCTCTATTCAGTCGCATACCGCCTACTCAGAGGTGATCTGTGCCTAACGTACAAGGCCGTGTCCAATCCGGAATTAATGGACATGCTCCACCTCAGAAAATCCAAATCCATCAGAGCCACGAGAGCAAGAGACTTGAACCTCAACACAGAAATAAATAGGACGTGCTGGAGGGACAGATTCATAACTCAAAGGCTCCCTACACTCTGGAACAGAATCCCAGTCCATGTTAGGCAGAGCCCCTCACTAACTCTATTCAAGAGAAATCTTGACGAGTGGATGGGAGATCGTAGGTTTACCCCGGGGGTCATCTCTGTGTCACTACTAGACAGAGGCACAGTAAACTAAACCCTAAATGGGCATAGTATTCTCATCCTAAGGGGTGGTGTAAGCCACACACACTCTGGCTAGGCTTATAAATGCCCTAGGGCAGATAGCCTAGTATGAACCTATGAACCTATAATCTTGGTTTCTTAGTCTAAAAAGTCAAAAAAGCATTGTTTAAGTGGAAAAGCTACACACATAATGCACCTCGAATTACCCAAGACCTTCCAAACCATTTCACACTTAGACATCATAGGCAAACTAATCAAACTAAATGTAAACTCTTATACCATATGACCAGTAATAATGGCTCATAAACAGAAGACAGCAAATCAGGATAAGGGCATAGTGTCTCTTCTGAAAAGTTCACTACTAGTGGGATTCCCCTAGGACTCATCTTTGGGTCTGTTTCTGTGGGTGTTAACTCCACTCAAAATCAACAGTTAGGGAGAAGAACATTATTGTGGACAATGAGCTCTCCTTCTACCACCATATACCCAATGTCCTTAGAAAATACTGCTGGTGAGCCGTGATGATTACTAAAGCTATTTCTTATAGGAGTAGAGAGGTCATTTATTTATTTACTCTTTGGTGACTGGGTTAGTCCCACTAGGACAGTTCCCTCTTTTTAAGGGGAGACTCAAGGTGACTGTAACTAGCTGACTTGAAATGTAGTCAGAGCACTTGGGGAACTTCCTCTGCTCTTTTTTTTTTCCTGATAAGTGCTAAGGGATCTTTTACATCCACCTCTACTACCAACCCAGTCTGATGGAACCTCAGTTTAACAGCTCATCCAAAGGACAGCAATGAAGCACCCCCCTCCCATAGTGCACTTCATTGTCAGTATAGGAAAATTAATCCAAGTATCTGGTGTGGGGAAATACTCCATATTCTTCTGATCTTCCAGTACCTAAGGTGAGTGTGCTACCTGTTGAGCAACTGACATTGTGTACTTCTCCCACATTAGCCCCATGAGAGAACATAACACCCTTTGATGTGTACTTATCCAGACACACAATCCCTTTTGAAAGACCCTCAACAGTTCCCCACTAAGAAATTCAAGGGCCTAATTTATATCAGCTACTCGGCATGCCTTCAAATTCTATCTCAGTCTCTGTCTTTTTGTGACTTCTGTGGTGTGTGTCTACCTAGTCTACAAGCCCTTAAATGACACTGTCCGAAGTGACCTATATGTTCACAACACTGGCAACATCACAAACACCTGGTCAAATCAGTATTTACATCTACTATGCTTTTGTAGGCAATACAAATCTGATAAACCTTCTAACATAGTAAATTCGACCCAAGATAGCTAGATTTGCTACTAACTCACCTAACAACTCTCATCACTGCCTTGCACTCAACTCACTTCAATGGCTAGAATTCCCCTAACAACTCCAACTACCACAATTTCAAATCACACATTCCGTTCTATAAAAATCTACTTCCTGCCCTTCTCTCTCCTCCCTTGTATCCTACTTCACTCCCAATCATCCTCTCTGTACCTCCGATCAACAACTCCTTGAGATCTATAAACCTAACGAAAACATTGAAAACTATTATGCAAATACACTCTAGCCCAAGCCTGGAATAAACTCCCCTCATACATAAGAACCATCTCCCACCCCAAGCACTTCAAAAAGGAGCTAAAACAACTCCTACTTAATACAAAGTCCTGCCCCTGTCATGACCCTACCTAATCCTCCACACACCTTTGTTTCCAATATCCTGTAAATAAATATGACACCCCTGGTTTTCTGTGTAAACTGACTGTTTATTTCATTGCATCACATGTAAGTATATATATATTAAGCTCGACTTTGACTATCCTCTCTATTATAATTTAGCTCTACTTCAATGCTACCTACTAACACTGCTTTTGTTCTCCACTCTTACCTAAAAAAATCTCCCTTTTTTCAAATGGATTAATTATAACAAGTTTTTCATTATTTTTTTTTTCTGTACTCATAAAAATCTTTTGTCTATATATTGTTACTTTTGGTCTGTACAACTCTGGAGCCTTTCTCCTCGGGTCTCCACTGAAAATGGGCTGCTGGCTCAGTTGGACCAATCTGGTTAACAAATGTCTAATAAATAAAATAAACAGTAAGATAAACTACATGTGTTACTGCTCAATGTCAGGAGCTCCAATCCCTGGAAGCTCTCCTCACCCTGGACAATGTTGACATCTGTGCAGTTACTGACACCTGGCTTAAAGCCACAGAAGCCACCCCCGAACTGCAAGAATATAATGCTTCCACACACTTAGACCAGCTTCTGCACAAGAAGGGACAAGAGCTGGAGGTGTATCAATCTATATAAAAATTAAGCACACCTTAAGATTGGTCAAACAATATGATATGCCTGTGCTAATCCATGTCCAATTAACCTAAGGTATAGTCCCGCAGAGCCACAAGCTCCAGGGATACTTTGGCATCACAATAAACAAAACATTCTGGAGGGATAGGATCCTGACCCAGAGACTCCCCAGACTCTGGAATAGATTGCCCATACATGTCAAGCAGGGTGTCTCTTTGGCCCTCTTCAAATGAAACCTTGATGACTGGATGGGAGAAAGGAAATTCATCCTGGGGATCAAGTCAATCGCCCTGCTAGAAAGGGGTCCAGGGAAGTAAATAGTGTGGGAAGTAAATAGTGTGGGAAGAAATAGCCAGGGAATTGTTATGGCTAGGCTTGTATAGGCCCTAGGGCCGACAGCCTAGTACCATACTATGAACCTTACTTGGTAGCTATAGGACCCTGTCTATGACCCAGGATAACCACACCCATATACTTGAATGTACTGGAGTCACTCACAATGAAACACAACACCATAATCATGGGTTATTTTAACTATCCCACCACAAACCAGGATACATACTCAACCACTGACATGCAGGATCAAAGACTCCTGCATTTTGTCAATGCAAACACCCTGCAATAGCTAATCTGCACATCGACTAGGGGTGCAAATATCCAGATACTGGTACTGAAAAATATGAGGGAATGTTGCTCCCCTCCTTGTGTAATATCATCACTGGTAAGATCAGATCACAGAATGACCATTCTTGAAATAAGTATAAAACCTGAACTTCCGGCAAATCCCAGAACCTTTAAGAACTTTTCTTTGGCTTACTTCCTCATATTAAGCAATGGCATAGCTAAATTTCAAGCCCCCACAAACAAAGAAAAATTGTGGCCTGTTTACAGAAACCTTGTATATGCATGTAAATAACTGCATAGAAACAGCAGTACCAAACCAGAATAATCTTAGGACAAACTCCAAAAACAAGCTCACTTGGTGGACTCCCAGTAACAAAATAAATAAAATGCTGTCCATAAAATAGGGAGGGCTATGCCCAAAAGACAAAAAATACTACCTTGTCACTCTCAAGAAGCAAATAAGGGGACTACTCAAGTCCACCAGAACCAACTTTGAGGCAAAAATCGCCCCCCCCCCTCCAGGTTACAGATAACCATAAGACATATTTCAGTTACATACATAGCCTTAAAGTGAACACCCAACAGTTTGCTGACCTAATAGTACATGGGGCTTCCTATGCTGAACTGTGGGAAAAGTAAATTTGCAGGCTGTTAAATTTTGCTCCAGTTTCACCCCCTATCACTACCGCTTTGGAGGATTTTATGAGGGATCTCAGCTTCTTACTGAGGCTGATCAGGGAGTTCCTCCAATAATCGGATTTTACTCTTTTTTTGCAACAGCTTCTTCCTTCTGTTGTAGAGTTTGTTTATGGCAGGGGACCACCAGATTGGTTTCCTGTTTTTGGAGGATAGCGTCTTGGTTCTGTTGGGGATGGCACAATCCATGCACTTGTGTATGTGCTTATACAGTGCATTTATATAAGATTCAGCAGTCGTACCTCTATTTTCCATCTGTGTGGGTGTTGTGAAGCTTGCCACTTCTGTCTTAAGAAGCATGAAGTTGGCTTCAGAGTAGTTTTTTACAGTGGTTTCCTTAATGGGGACGGGATATTGATGTCTAGGGTGATTAGCTTATGGTTGGATCTGACCAGCGAGGAGTTGACTTCTGGCGTGGAACATAGGTTGCCCATATCGGTAATGACCAGGTCCAGGACACTGCTGCCCCTGGTGGGGGTATGGACAAGCTGATCCAGGGCACTGGACTTTATGAATTCCAGAAAGCGTTGAGCAAATGAGTTATAGTCCATGAGTAGTTTTCCCAGATGATGGTGGGGTAGTTGAAATTGCTCATTATTAGGGTATTGGGCTGTACCTTAATATTACCCAGTATATCAAGAAACGTGGAGTGGACAGACTGGGGCATGGCGGGGGATCTGTAACAAGCTACAACCTGACTTGCAGTCTTGCCCAGTGTTAGTTGCACTTGGATATTTCGGATGCATTATGTTCAGCAACTAGCTTGGAGGTGTGGATATCCTTAATGAATACGGGCACGCCTCCTCTTTTAGTGTTTCGGTCCAGGTTAGGTGTCCAAAAGGTATGGTATGAGTTATACCCTGGTAATGCAGGGGTGCTCTCTGGAGCCTTGAACCAGGTCTCCGTCACTGCACAGATGTCGATGTTCTCCATTTTAAGGAGTGCCTCCAGTGAATGCATTTTAAGGTTTAAACTTCTAGCTCTGAGTAGCATTACCCTCAGATTTTGCGTGCTTATACTTGCTACGGTGGTGAGTTTGTCACTTGAACCTTGTCTAAAAAAATGCTAAAGAGGTGGCAAAAGGCTTGGTCAGTATCCGGACTCCCAGGGGCGACAAGTGCAGCCATCTTTGGCAAAGCATCGTGGTCTGTCAATCATGTCATCCGAGGCAGGCACTGGATCCCCTTAGAATGACACCAGAAGCTTAGCTAATTGTTGAAGCCAATCATTTTGACCTTGTATTGTGGTATCATTCTGGGCGAAGGCAGGATGTTACTCAGGGCTTGGGTCATACTTGCCTGGGCTACATGATCCGAGAGCTCCTCCATGTCTGTTTTCATGTAGTCCAGGGAGCAACTTCTTAGGTCATTCACACTACATGGGCAATGACAAAGTCATATTTGTACTTGTTGTGGAGTGACCTGAGTTCTTGCATTATGTGGCAGATCCTGGAACCTGACAGGCAACTAACAGTAACTTTCTCCTTGTTTAGCCTGGTGAGTGGGACATCAGTGTGCCTGACTATAGCATCACCTATGACTAGTGTGTTGGGTACGTTATTTTGCCTTATTGGCTGATGTTGAGTGGCACACTGATTTTTGTGGGCTATATGTCATTTGGGTAATGCTGGGGGGGTGGTGGTTGCTTGCATTTCAGCTTTGGAGGTCTCTGTTGTTTGGGCACATTTTTATTGACAGCCTCCGCGAATGTAAGTGTGTATTTTGTGTTACTATGTGTGGGTTTAGGTGGTGTAGGTTTTGATGGACTATGGGTTGAGTGTGGTGTGGTGCAGGTGTTTACCTTCTCCTCTTGACTGTCTAGTACAGTCTTGGCTGGAGAGAGCTTGGATTCCACTTTGGCTATATAAGTTCATCTCTCACAGGCTATAGTGTTGAGTGGTAGGAGGAGAGGGTTACCAGTGTACATGAGGCAATTGCTACACTGCACCAAGATGCCCAGAGTCATCAGGTGGACATGGGAAAATACAGAGAGCTGACCCTTAGACATGCCTGGATAGGTGCTTATTAATTTAAGTGCTAAAAACTGTTTTCCTCCTAACAAGTGAGGAAAGTTGAGTGCTGCAGTAATTTGTAGATTATTTAGTGCTTGCAATGAGTTTTGAAAAAGTGCTGAGCACAAGGAAACAGTTTTGAGTGCCAAAACTGGAAAACAGGCTAGTTCTGAGGGAAAATTAGAAGAGCAGACTTTCCAGCTCCAGGAATAGTTTAACCCTAGTTAAACGGCACTGCACGATGCGCAAAACCACGCAAACATGGGTTTTTAAACAGAAAGATGAAAGGGATGGAAATATCCCAAAATGGCCAATAAAACTACAGATTCTGAGCTGAAACCACTCATCCAGTAACAGGCTGCTCAAAACCCACCACTGTCACTGATGAACAGAGAAGCTTCCTTCTATCTTAGTAAGGTCTGGGCAACACAGAAACTACAAAACAGCTCAGAATTCAGTAAAATTCAGACCGGGGTCTACTGGTTATAGAAAGGTTGGAAATGAGTAGAGAGAGAGGATTTTTTTTCAAAAATTAAAACAGATACAGTAAAACAAACACTTTTAAAGCAGAAAAATGGCTATCGCACATGAGTATGTAGCCCTCAACAGTTGAAAAACACTAAAAAATGATTAGTTAAGGTGCAGACAGTATCAGAATTCATAAAACAGTTCAAATAAGTTGCAAAGTTAATATAAAATGCTCGGAATAGTGCGGCTAGTGAAAATAAGCAATAAAACGCACAAAACAGAGGTACTTAATCCACTCAAAGTCTCCCTTTTCTCTCTCTGTTGCTATAGAACTCTGCAGGACACCCAGGCAGGATCTTGCTGAGTGCAAAAACCGTACAAACATGGTTTTTTAAACAGAAAGATGAAAGGGATAGAAATAGCCCAAAATGGCCAATAAGACTACAGATTGTGAGCTGAAAAGTACAGTTTTGTACCTACCATAAATGTAGATGTCCGATAGGTATGCATCTGCAGTCATCACACATGGGTTATCCTGCCTCAGGCAGCCCTTCGGTCGGCCGGATTCCAAAGTCTGGGTCTGGCCTCGGCTGATGTCGCACTTTCCCCGACGTCACAGCGCCTGGGGTATAAAAGCATCAGCCGACGCCATCTTCCTCAGTTTTTCTTGCCCCAGATGCCAGGTGCCCTCTAGGAAGGCTAAATTTGGATAAATGCAATAAAATTCCAAACATTTGCAAAAATATATATATATACATGTATATACAAACAAATACACCATAATAGATTCCCCCCAGCTAGCTAAAAGAGGGGTAAGCACCCTAGGAATACCACAGAGGGGTAGGAGGGAGGGTAAACCTGACTGCAGATGCATACCTATCGGACATCTACATTTATGGTAGGTATAAAACTGTACTATGTCCTTCAAGGATGCATCTGCAGTCATCACATATGGGTAGAATACCATAGCCAAACTGGGGGTGGAGGTACTAAATGAAGGATGGTGTAGTTAAGATACCCTGCAGGACTGACGTAGCAAACCCTGCTCTGGATCTGGAGTATAAAGGCAAATTGTAATGCTTGGCAAATGTATGCACGGAGCTCCATGTAGCAGCTTCTAAAATGTCCTTAGTAGCCACTCCTCTTAGGAAGGCTGTGGTGGTGGCTGTGGCTCTCGTGGAATGAGGTCTAATGTTAGCTGGCACAGTCTTTCCATGAAAGGAGTAACAAAAACGAATGCAATTTCCTATCCATTTGGAAATTGTTTGTTTGGAAATTGCTTTTCCTTGTACCCCAGCAGCATATGCTACAAACAACTGGTCAGTCTTTCTGTAACTTTTAGTTCTGTCCAAGTAGTAGCGTAGTTGTCTGTGTATGTCCAGGGTGTGCAGAAGTCTTTCCCCTTTATTTTGTGGCTGTGGGAAGAATGTAGGCAAGTGAATAGCTTGGTTCAAAGATACCCTGGATACCACCTTTGGCATGAATGTAGGATTGGTCCTCAAAGAAACTCTGTCCTGATGAAAGATAAGGAAAGGCTGCACCGCCATTAAAGCTTGTAGCTCAGATACTCTTCTTGCTGAGGTTATGGCCAGAAGGAAGGCAGTTTTCCAAGTCAAAAACTGTACATCTGCCGATGCTGCTGGTTCGAAGGGAGGAAGTGTTAGTTTTTCCAACACGAAATTCAGGTCCCAAGTAGGTAGAGGTGGTTTCCTTGGAGGATTAATGTTTTTGACTCCTCTTAGTAACTGTCTTAGTAGAGGGTGAGAGAAGACAGGTGGATTTAGATTGTATTCTGCTGAGATTGCTGAGGCATGTATCTTGATGGAACAGTAAGACAGGCCACTGTGGGACAATTCTGCCAAGTATTCCAATATGTATGCCATATTCATCACAGTCACATCTAGGCCCTTTGCTGTGTTCCAGGTGTGAAATCTTTTCCATTTTGCTGTGTATGCCTTCCTTGTGGAAGGTCGGCGAGCTTCCATAATAATATCCTTCACTCTCTGGGATAGGTTATCCTGAGTGGGAGTCATGGTATTCTCCAGGCAGTTAGCTGCAAGGTTTTCAGGTTGGAGTGTAGAGTCCTGAAATTGTGATGCGTCAGTAGAAGTGGCCATAAGGGGAGAGGCCATGGTTTTGTCTGTGACAAGCTCTTTAACAGTGGGTACCAGTGCTGTCTTGGCCAGTTTGGGGCTATCAGGATTACTCTGGGCTGCTCTGTCCTGATCTTCAGTAGGACCTTGGTCATTAGTGAAAGAGGTGGGAAAGCATACACTGTTAGAGCTTTCCAGCTGAAAGAGAGAGCGTCCACTTTCCAAGCTTGTGGGTGGTATGTCCTTGAGCAGAATTTCTTCAGTTGATGATTTAGGGGGGAAGCAAACATGTCTATTTCCAGCCTTCCCCATGATTGTGTGATTTGCAAGAAGATGTCTGGGTGCAGCATCCATTCGTGTGCATCCATGGTAGTTCTGCTTAAGCTGTCTGCCAGTGTATAGTCTTTCCCTGGCACGAACTGGGACTGTAGCTGTATGTTGAGTTTCAATGCCAGTTCCCATAGGTTCATTGTCAGTCTGCAAAGAGGGTAGGAATGGGTGCCTCCTTGCTTGTTTATGTACCACATAACTGTGGTGTTGTCTGTCCTTATGAGCAGGTGGCCTTGGTGAAGGAAAGGTTTGAAGGCCTCAATTGCGTGTATCACTGCCAGCAACTCCTTTTGGTTTATGTGCATGTGCAGCTCTCTTTGCGACCATAGCCCTTGTATACATCTGTCCTCCATGTGCGCTCCCCAGCCTTGGTCTGAAGCGTCCGTGGTGATGGTTTGGTTGGCTCTTGGCTTGCTGAAGGGCAGCCCGCTGTTCAACTGGCAGGCTTGAGCCCACTACAAGAATTCCTTTTGAAGGCAAGGAATGAGTGGGATCAGAGCTTCTAAGCTGTGACTGTGCTGAGTCCATAAACTTCTTAGGTACCATTGTAATTTCATCATATGAAGCCTTGCTTGTGGGATCAGAAGAATGCAAGATGCCATGTAACCCAGAGCCTACAGGATTTTCCTTGCAGTCATCTGAGTTTGTCTTGTGAGATTCTGAAAGTAAACTGGTAGCTGTTCTTGTTTTTCTTCTGTGAGAAAAGCCATCTGGGTGGTTGTGTCTAGATCCGCACCCAGGAATGTTATTCTTTGGGATGGAACCAGTCTTGATTTGTGGATGTTGACTGTATATCCCAAGGCCTGTAACAGGTGAATGGCATAGTCCAAGTCCTTTAACAAAGTTTGCTTGCTGTCCGCTTGTATTAGGCAGTCGTCCAGATAAGGGTAGATTTGAATCCCCTGAAGTCTGCAGTGTGCAATTACTGATGCCAGGCATTTCGTGAATACTCTGGGCACAGTAGATAAGCCAAAGGGCAATGCTGAGAATTGATAATGCTCTGACCCTGCAAGAAATCTGAGGTGTCTTCTGCAGCTTTGTCGAATAGGGACATGCAGGTATGCCTCCTTGAGGTCTAGAGTCACCAGCCAAGACCCATTGCCCAGCATGGGAAGGAGTTGCTGTAGAGTCAGCATTTTGAATTTTGGCACAATGAGGTACGTATTCAGTGCGGACAAGTCGAGAATAGGCCTCCATTGATTTTCTTTTCTTGGAACAAGGAATAATCTTGAGTAAAATCCCTGGCCTTGTTCTGAAAGAGGTACCTTTTCTATGGCTTTCATTTGCAGTAAGTTGGTAATTTGCTTCAAAGCCTCTGCCCTCTGATTTGGTGGCAGGTTTGGCATGCCTTTTCTTTTTGGCAAAGAGTGGAAATAAAACCTGTGTCCTTTGTCTATTATTTGTAGTGTCCATGTGTCCCCTGTAATGCTGTGCCAATTTTTTGAGAATAAAGAAAGTTTTCCCCAAAGGTGCTTCTAATTGAGCCCTGGTCGGCGGAGTCAAAATAAAGTCATTGAGTCTGTCCTGGTGTAGCAGTTGTAGTTCCTGCACTACCTCTCTGGTTGGGAGGCTGCCACTGACAGCCTCTGTAGGAGCCTCTAGCTTGCCCTCTACCTCTGGCACGTCTATTCCTGCCTCTTTGAGATCTGTCTGAGTCCGGAAAGGACCAATTCTTAGTAGGCCAATTTCTGATGAATCTCGGTGGTTGGACTTGCAGAAAGTCCTTAACTGTTTGCACAGATTTTGCCTTTTCTTCAAATTTCTTTAAAACCTCTTGAGCCGTGGAACCAAATAATTTTTGCTTTTCCATAGGAGCATCCAAAAGCTTAGCTTTAACATGGACTGGCAGAGATTGTTCCTTCAGCCAGGCATGCCTATGTATAACTGCACCAGTCATAGCTGATCTACATGAAGCGTCCAATGCATCATAACCACACTGCAAGAAATGGTTACTAACCTGCTGGGAGTTATGCACCAGATCCTGAAGGGATTTACGATCAAGGGGTTCAGAAGAGGACAGTTTCTTATGCAATTCATCTAGTAAATACTCTTGATACTGTATCATATGGAATTGACAGTTTAATGCTCTCATGGAAAGAGTTGCAGAAGTATACACTTTCTTACCCCATCTCTCTAATGCTCTGGACTCCCTTTCAGAGGGTAGAGGATTTTTAGCAGTGGCAGCTGCAACCCCTTTAGGGCCCTGGGAAATAGTTTCTGGGTCAGCAGAGTCGGCCTTGTACAGGTGAAAATGAGAGTCCGGGACCCTGTAGTACCTATCAGGTTTGGCAGGAGCTGGAGGGAGAGAGTCAGGGGCAGTACAAGCATCTGAGTAAACATCATCAATTACATTCAAAACAGGAGGTATAGCTAAGGGCCTGTGCTGAGATAAAAGTAAAAAGGTCCTTAATCTCTTTCTGGAATCAGAGAATTCCTGACCCTGCCATTGAAAGTGTTCTCTCATAGTGTGTAATGTTTCTCCAAATGAAAACTCTTCAGGAGGGGAGGCCGAGGGAATAGATTCTTCAGCATCAGAATCCTCGTAGGCCGAATAAGCCTCCTCCTGGTGGTCTGACAGAGCAGAGCCATCCGTGGATTCATCTGAGGACTGTGGATCAGAGGGCTCAACCCTGGGCCTTTTGTCTGGAGGAGGCTGAGAGCCCCTGTCCGGATGAGGTTGGGAGCCCCTAATTAATGAAATCAGATCCTCTGCTAGGGTAAGAATCTGAGAGCTAGAAGAAGGTCTCTGAGAGGTAACTCTGGGAGGCAAAGCCATAGAAAGTTTAGCAGCCTTAGCCCTAGAGAAAGCCTTAATGGACATGGAAGCAGGGGGTCTGGCTGCACCACGTGCAGGAGTAGACTTATCTAAAGTAATGGTGCCGGAAGGTTCCTGGACACCGGTATCAGTAGGTAATTCAATGACCGACTCGGCCGGGGCCTCCAGGGCCGAGGTAGTCGGTTGTGCGGTTTCGGTAGTAGGAAGTACCAAGGACTCGGTTTCAGCCGAAACCGAGACACTCGCGGTAGGCCTGACCGAGGTTTCAGCCGAAACCGCGGCCCGCGTGTGTCGGTCCTCGTCCTTCCATTTTCTGACTAAATGCGAGGTCGGAGTCTCCGACGGCATTATATAAGCAAAACTAGCCCCAAATAACTCCTCTGCAAACTCCGACCGACGTCTAAGAGTTCGTCGGTTGAAGGAAGCACAGGCTGAACAGGCCGAGACGTCGTGGTCTGGGCCTAGGCAGGGGAGGCAGTAAGAGTGGAAATCCTTATGAGGTATTTGTTTCCCACAGGTTAAACAATTATTAACTTTATCTGACATCGGCTGAGGCAAGAAAGAGTCCCCAACGGGGTACTTAGCTTTTTCGAAGTCTTTGGTAGCTGAATCACAGGAGCTGACCGACCGGCACTTGCGAACTGCTTCTGCTTCGGGCACCACGCGGCAAGAAAGACTGAGGAAGATGGCGTCGGCTGATGCTTTTATACCCCAGGCGCTCTGACGTCTGGGAAAGTGCGACATCAGCCAAGGCCAGACCCAGACTTTGGAATCTGGCCGACCGAAGGGCTGCCTGAGGCAGGACAACCCATATGTGATGACTGCAGATGCATCCTTGAAGGACATCCACTCCTCCAGCGACAGATAGGCTGCTCAAAGCTCACCACTCTCCCTGATGAACAGAGAAGCTTCCTTCTATCTTCATAATATCTGAGCAACAGAGAAACTACAAAACAGCCCAGAATTCAGCAAAATATGAAAACCGGACTCTAGTGGTTACAGAAAGGTGGGAAACGATGCTAGCTTAGTTAGTCAGGGAGACCAGACAAGCATGTCAGCAGTGGAGTATGGCAAGCTGACAAGAAGCCAGTTGGCTGAGATGTGCCAAGCTAAATGACTGGTGCATTCTGCCCTGACTACAGCAGACATGATTGCTGCTTTAACCACAGCTGCTTCACAGGACAGCAACCAGGAGAATAATCAGACTGGCTGTGGAGATGTACAACTCTCAGAAAATGGACTGATCAACCATTCCAGAGAGGACTTAAAAATCTGTCTGGAGTTAGAGACTTGAGTTGGAGGCCAAGCGTTTGGAAGTAGAAGCAGCAGAGAGACTGAGACATCTGTAGGGTGAGGAGAAGGAGAGGTAGAGGCAACATGAAAAGGAGATGCTGACTCTTTGCCAGAGTCATGGAGGTAATGGGAAAGGGAGTAACCAAACCACAGAAGCAACAAAGGTCAGTAAATTTCTTCCACAATTCACAGATGGGGATAATTTTGATAGTTTCCTTCATATGTTTGAGAGGGTATGTAAACAGTACATTGTTGACCAAGGGCTCTGGGCATGGTTCCTGACCTTCTTACACGTGGTAAAGCTGTAACTGTTCTTTCCAAACTGTCTGAGACTGATTCATTAAATCATAATGCTGTAAGGAACTGTTTGGTAGAATATTTTAAGTTAACACCTGAAGCTTATAGGAAAAAGTTTCATGAGCATAGACACAAGGCAGATGAAAGTGTGGGTAAATGTGTTGCTGAACTAAGCATTTATTTTCATGGGTGGGTGATTGGATGTGACGTCACCACTTTTGAAGGGCTGGCAGACCTTTTGGTGAGGGAACAAGCCCTTAACACTTTACCTGGGGGACATGAGAATTTGGTTAGCTGATAGACAATGCACTACTGCAGATGAGTTGGGAAAAAAAAGAAGATTTACACTTAGCAATGAGGGCATCACTGCACAGGAAAGAGACACCCAATGCTGTTCATGGATCTAAGGGAACCCATGGTGGGCAGCCCAGACTGCCACAACAGAGTCTGCCAGTAGCAGGGGAAGCTACTAGTCTAGGTACATGTCCAGGACCAAGGGTTAAATGTTTTAAATGCAACCTGTGGGGCCATGTAGCATGCAGATGCCCATGGAGACAAGGTGGGGAACAAGAGGTGGGAGAGCCAGTAAATGGGAATGACAAAATGCCAACTGCAGGTTGTCTTGAGACAACAAGGGTACCAAACTACCACAAGAGGTTATATCCTATCTTATTGAATGGGAAAGAGGCCATGGCTAAGATAGGCACAGCCTCTGACCTAACCATTGTAAAGCTTGCAATGGCTATAGAGGAGCACTACTTGCTTGGGCAGTTGACTCCAGTCAGAGCTTTAGGAAGGACCCCATTCAAAATACCTTCGGCTAGGGTTCACCTTGACTGGGAGAGTAGAAAAGGAAGCCAGCAAGTAGGTGTGTTTGAGGATATCCCTGCAGATGTCTTGCTAGGGAATGATTTTGATAATGCAGTACTATGTGTGCATTGCAGCTAGGCTTGGAGAGAAGCATGTGGGTCTGGAAGCCTGGGGGAGACTCAGAAAGACTTCGCACTTTCAGCCATGACTGGTGAAGTGGTTACTTCAGGGAGGGAGCTACCCTGTAGCAATGAGACTGAAGGTGAACCACAGCTGCTTGTGGGTACTGATGTTCCCTTGGTCAGAGTGACTGCAAGGGCAGAGGTGAGTAGTAGTACCCAGGCTGACAGTGAGGTACTGCTGTCAGAGGATATCAGACTTCCTGTGGAAGGGAAGCTGGGAAGGGTTACAAAGAGAGATTTGAGACAGGCTCAACTCTCAGACCCTACATTACAAGGCCTGAGGGAGGTAGCTAGTGAGTCACCTGATTCTCAAGGGAAAGGGGAATCTGTATACTGGGACAAATGTTTGCTGTATCGAAAGTGCACCCCTGACGGAGGGCTAAAGGGTGAGAGAATACAGCAGTTGGTAGTGCCCAAAGCCTACCACCTGGCATTTTTAGCCATAGCCCATGATATTCCCTTTGCAGGTCATAAAATGTACAAAGAGACGCATTGTGCAGAACTTCTATTGACCTGGAATTTCCAGAGATCTAACAGGGTACTGCAGGACCTGTGAGCAGTGCCAAAGGGTGGGCAAGGCAGGAGACAAGATGAAAGCTTCTTTGATGCCTTTGCCTGTACTTGAGGAGCCATTTCAGAGGGTAGCTACTGATATTGTGGGGCCTTTGAGTACCCCAAGTTCCACAGGGAAAAAGTATATCCTAGTGGTAGTAGATTATGCTACCAGATACCATGAGGTACTGGCTCTGTCCTCCATTGAGGCAGAAAAAGTGGCAAATGCTTTGTTAGAGATTTTCAGCAGGTTAGGTTTCCCAAAAGAAATACTGACTGACAGAGGTGCCAGTTTCATGTCAGACCTGCTGGCTTGTCTGTGGAAGTACTGTGGGGTGAAGCTCCTAAAAACCACACCTACCATCCCCAGACTAATGGTCTTGTTGAGAGGTTAAACTATACACTCAAGTTCATGCTACGGACATTTGCAGACCAGTTCAAGAGGGAGTGGGAGAAATATCTGCCCCAACTGTTTGCTTACAGAGGGGCTCCCCAGGAATCTACAGGTTTTCCACCCTTTGAGTTGTTGTATGGGCATAGGGTGAGGGGACCTCTAGATCTGATTCAAGGTGAATGGAAAGGTGTGTGTGAATCTCACAAGGAGTCTGTTTTGGCATGTCCTAAACCTTAGGACAAGGCTCAGGGAACTCATTGGCTTGGCCCAGGAGAAAGTGGCAGAAGCCTAACAGCAGAAAAAGGTTTGGTATGACAAGAATGCTCAAGCTAGAGAATATGCTGTAGGACAGCAGGTGATGGTTCTCATTCCTGTTAGACACAGGCAGCTTGGGAGGGACCCCACAAGGTGGTAGAGAAGGTCAGTGATGTTAACTACATGGTAGAACTGTTATGCAGGAGGCACAAACAATACTAATTTCATGAACTTTAATCATAACATTCCTGTCATGGTATTAGAAACCCAAAAGACTTGGAGAAATTAAAAAATAGGTAAACATAGAAACCCTCCTACAGGCTTATCTCTGTGTATGAAGTACATAATGATGTATCTGGAGCACTGATGTCCCACTGGAACCCTACTGACAGTTATTCTAAGGTTGTGGAATCTGGCTGGGTATGTTCATGCCCAAACACCTCAAACCACTTACCCATCCCTTTGAGATATCTGCTATAACAATGCCACCCCTCATCAAAAGTGCTTCAAACGTCCCCATCTTTTTCCCTAGCTTCATACCATCACAAAAGCGTAATATTCCATAGCCTTTAACCATTCCGTAGCCTTTAACCATTTCACCTGTTCCCTGTAACTTTATTTTTCATTTACTAATCCTGTCTCCTACAAATCAATATTTCTCTCTTGATCAGTGCACCCGTTTTCATCTACTAGCCAGTTCTTGTCCCCCATCCTTCCAGTCATTTAAAGACACCGTGCTTCTAATGTGTCTCTACAGCCCAGATTTCAACAAAGATGACAAGTCCCTACATGTATTTATCCAGAGGGTGACTGTTATTTATCAAGGCTATTTTGTTGGTATTATTATTACTGTAGTTGCTGTTTTGTTGTTGCTATTGCTATTATTAATTTGTTAGTGGTTTAAATCTGTTGTACACATGTGCCTCTCTTCAGGATCAAACCAGGAACAATATGGGTGCCCCATTAATCCCCTCCCCAGTAGATGTAATGGAAAGTAAAGTTTGCTCTTTAAAGGGATGTGGGTCTCAAAGCATGAGCTGTTCATTTTTAAAGTTGGTGTGACTACCCTGTTCACAAACCAGTTTGGGTGGTGGTACGTGTAGTAAGATTCCGCTTTTTGTAGAAGCCATTCAAGCCACAATTACTGTTATTGCTTCAATTATACTAGTTCCATAAAAAACTGAAACAGCAGTTTAACAGGAGTTTCTTACAGTAAATAAAGGAGGAATTATTAAAATAAGATAATGCAAATGGTACAGTGAACAAGAATATTTGAATAATATTTGTATTTATATAGGTAAACTAGGATAAAAATTCACTTGGTGATAAATCAAACCATCTTAGCTATAAAACCTAAATACACAAGTTTGGTTTTCTTATTTCAGAGAAGGAAGTGTATTTGGAACATACACCTCCTGACATATGATCTGGAATAACATTAATTTAATATGTAAATCATCCTTGTTTCCATTTCCTTAGTTACAGTATCATCAAATGGGACCACTAAAAAAGTGCTATGGAGTAAAATGATTCTTTTTTAGTATTGCTGATTGTTCAAAAAAGTGATTACTAGTAACTTCGAAAGAGCATTTTAGAACATTATGTTACTGACAGCTGCTAGTGAACTTTTTAAAGAGGCACTGGAGTTTTTATTGGTATAGCATATCTAGGAAGGACTTCACTGCATTTTTAAAAATGTTTACTACCTGACAGCTTTCAATAACAATGTTCTGAAATGCTGTTTAATCATTTTTTGAACAATCGGCAAGACCAACAAGAAAGAAAGTACAGTTTTGTACCTACCATAAATGTAGATGTCCGATAGGAATGCATCTGCAGTCCTTACAAATGGGTTGTCCTGTCGTCAGGCAGCTCTTCGGTCGGCCGGATTCCAAAGTCTGGGTCTGGCCTCAGCTGGTGTCGCACTTCACCCGACGTCATAGCTGCAGTTATTCGGGTATAAAGGCATCAGCCGACGCCATTTTCCTCAGTGTTTCTTGCCCCAGATGCCAGGTGCCCTCTTGGAAGGCTAAATTTGGATAAATGCCAATGATTCCAAATAGTAGAGAGCAAACACAAAAAATAAGCATGTATGTACATATATACAACAAATACACCATAATAGATTCCCCCAGCTAGCTATAAGATGGGCAAATACCCTAGGAGCACCACAGAGGGGAAGGCGGTGGGTAATCCTGACTGCAGATGCATTCCTATCGGACATCTACATTTATGGTAGGTACAAAACTGTACTATGTACTTCAAGGATGCATCTGCAGTCCTTACAAATGGGTAGAATACCATAGCCAAACTGGGGGAGGTGGACAAATAAAGTTATGGTGTAGTTAGGATCCCTTGCAAAACAGCAGTGGCAAAGCCTGCTCGGGATCTAGAGTATAAAGGTAAATTATAATGCTTGGCAAATGTATGCACAGAGCTCCAAGTAGCAGCTTCTAAAATGTCCTTGGTAGCCACTCCTCGTAAGAAGGCTGTGGTAGTGGCTGTTGCCCTTGTAGAGTGAGGCCTGATGTTCTCTGGAGTTTTCTTTCCATGGTAGGAGTAACAAAATCTAATGCAATATCCTATCCACTTGGAGATTGTCTGTTTTGAAATTGCTTTTCCTTCCCTTCCTGTTGCATATGCTACCAGTAGCTGGTCAGTTTTTCTATTGCCCTTGGTCCTGTCCAGGTAATAGCGTAATTGTCTATGCACATCCAAGGTATGTAGTTGTCTTTCTCCCCTGTTCTGTGGGTTAGGGAAGAATGTAGGTAGGTGGATAGCCTGATTTAAGGAAACTCTGGAGACCACCTTAGGCATAAAGGAAGGATTTGTTCTCATGGACACTCTATCTTGATGGAAGATCAGGAAGGGTTGCACTGCCATTAATGCCTGAAGTTCAGATACCCTTCTTGCTGAAGTGATTGCCAGCAGGAAAGCAATCTTCCATGATAAGTATTGCAATTCTGATGTTGCTGCTGGTTCGAAAGGAGGAAGTGTCAATTTTTCTAGCACAAAGTTCAAGTCCCATGCTGGTAATGGTGGCTTCCTAGGAGGCTTTACATTTTTAATTCCTCTCAGAAACTGTCTGAGCAGAGGATGTGAGAAGACAGGTGGATCCAAGTCGTACTCTGCTGAAATAGCTGATGCATGAATCTTGATGGAAGAGTAGGACAGGCCTGTGTGGAAGAGCTCTGCCAAGTATTCCAGAATGTTGACTATGTTTACCAGTGACACATCTTCTCCTTTTTCAGTACTCCAAATGAGATATCTTTTCCATTTTGCTGAATAATTTTTTCATGTTGAGGGTCTGCGAGCCTCAAGGATAATGTCTTTAACCCTTTGGGATAAATTTGGGTTAATTGATCTTATGTAATGTTCCAGGCAGTCAGCTGCAGAGTTTTCAGGTTGGGATGCAGATTGTTGTAATTGTTCTGTGTTAACAGCAAGGGAACCAGGGGTAGTGGCCACATTTGTTCCCGAGACATGCTCCTCAGTAATGGGTACCAATGTTGCCTTGGCCAGTCTGGAGCTATCAGAATGATCCTTGGACGGTCCTCTTTGACCTTCAATAGCACTTTGTGCATCAAAGGAAGTGGTGGAAATGCATATGCTGCCAGGTTTTTCCAACTGAAGGATAGGGAGTCCACCTTCCAAGCAAGTGGGTGGTACGTCCTTGTGCAGAATTTCTTTAGTTGGTGATTGTGTGGGGATGCAAATAAGTCTATTTCTGGGAGTCCCCATTTTTTTTGTAATGGTTTTGAAGATGTCCGGATGCAGCATCCATTCGTGGGCATCCGTGGTAGTCCTGCTTAAAATGTCTGCTAGGATGTTTTCTTTTCCTGGTACAAAATTGCTTTCAACTGTATGTTGTAGCTCAGGGCCACATTCCAGAGATCCAGTGCCATCCGGCAAAGAGGGTACGAGTGTGTGCCTCCCTGTTTGTTGATGTACCACATAACTGTGGTGTTGTCTGTCCTTATCATCAATAGACCTTGCTGAAGGAATGGTCTGAATGCCTGCATTGCCAGTTTTACTGCCAGCATTTCCTTTAGATTTATGTGTAGGTGCAGTTGGTTTTGAGACCATAAGCCTTGTATGCACTTGTCCAGCATGTGTGCCCCCCAACCGAGGTCTGAGGCGTCTGTCGTGATGGTTTGGCTTGGTTGAGCACTGTGAAAGGGCAATCCTGTGTTTGATTGACAAGCCTGAGCCCACCATAGGAATTCTTGCTTCAGGCATGGAATAATGGGAATCTGGGTTTCCAAGCTGTGCTTGTGTTGAGACCATAAATTCCTTAGGTACCACTGTAGTTTTCTCATATGCAGCCTGGCATGAGGAACCAATATTATGCAGGATGCCATGAATCCCAAGGCTTGAAGAACTTTTCTTGCTGTCAGATGGTTCTGTTTTGTTAAGGCCAAGAAGTAGAGAGGTAGCTGCTCCTGTTTTTCTACTGTTAGGAATGCCATTTGCCTTGATGTGTCCAACTCTGCACCCAAAAAGGTTATTCTCTGGGATGGTATCAGTCTTGACTTTTTTAAATTGACTGTGTATCCCAGGGCTTGTAGCAGATAAATGACCCTTTGCAAATCTTCTGCTAGCTTGCTTTCGTTGTCCGCTTGTATCAGGCAGTCGTCCAGGTATGGGTAGATTTGGATTCCCTGAAGCCTGCAATGAGCAATTACTGATGCCAGGCATTTTGTGAACACTCTGGGCGCAGTAGATAAGCCAAAGGGCAATGCTGAGAATTGATAATGCTCTGATCCTGCAAGAAATCTGAGGTATCTTCTGCAGTCTGGTCGTATGGGGACGTGCAGGCATGCCTCCTTGAGATCTAGAGTCACCAGCCAAGACTCCTTGCCCAGCATGGGAAGAAGCTGCTGTAAGGTCAGCATTTTGAATTTTGGAACAATGAGGAATGTGTTTAAAGCGGACAAGTCGAGAATAGGTCTCCATTTGCCTTCTTTTCTTGGTAGCAGGAAGAGTCTGGAGTAAAATCCCTTCCCTTGCTCCATAGATGGTACCTTTTCTACAGCTCTCATCCTTAATAATTGAGATATTTGTTTTAGTGCTTCTGCCTTTTGATCTGGAGGTAGGTTTGGCATTCCTCTCTTCCCTGGTAGAGTATGGAAGTGAAACCTGTAACCTTGGTCTATTATCTGTAAAATCCACTTGTCTCTTGTGATGTAATGCCAGTTTGTCGTAAATAAGGCTAGCTTCCCGCCTAAGGGTGCTTGTAGTTGTTCCCTGGTAGGCGGTGCCAGAGCCAGGTCACTGTGATTGACCAGTAGTTGTGGTGGTGGCTGTGTCTGTGGCTGTGCCACGCTGGTTGTTGCCCTGCCACTGACGTCCTCTGTAAGCACCCCTGGATTGGCTTCTGCCTCTTGAACGCCTATTCCTGCCTCTCTGAGTTCTGGAGGAGTCTGGAAAGGACCAATTCTTGGAGGGCCAATTCCTGCTAAACCTCGGTGGTTGGACCTGCAAGAAATCTTTTACTGTTTGGACAGATTTTGCCTTCTCTTCCATCTTCTTCAGTACTTGTTGTGCAGGAGAGCCAAACAAATTGATCTTATCCATAGGAGCATCTAATAGTTTTGATTTGACATGGTCTGGTAAGGCCTGTTCTTTTAGCCATGCATGCCTTCTGATGACTGTGCCAGTCATGGCTGATCTAAAGGAAGCCTCCAGTGCATCATAGCCGCATTTTAGGGAATGGTTACTGACTTGTTGAATGTTATGTACCATTTCCTGCACATATTTTTTGTCTACTGTTTCATCTGAGGACACTTTTTTGGTTAACTGATCTAGTAAAAATTCTTGATATTGCATCATGTGAAATTGACAGTTCAAGGCCCTAGCAGAAAGAGTAGCAGAAGTGTAAACTTTTTTACCCCATCTCTCTAAGGATCTGGATTCTCTTTCAGAGGGGAGGGGGTTTTTGGCAGAGGTGGCTGCTACAGCCTTAGGTCCTTGGGAGATAGTCTCAGGGTCTACAAGGGGAGCCTTATATAAGTGGTAATGTGTGTCCGGGACCCTGTAGTATCTATCGGGTTTAACAGGGGCCGGAGGCAGAGAATCAGGAGCAGTACAAGCATCATTAAAAGCATCATCTACAACAGAAAGAACTGGAGGTATGGCTAAAGGCCTATGTTGTGGTAAATGCAGAAAAGTTCTAAGCCTTTTTCTGGAATCTGAAAAATCCTGGCCCTGCCACTGAAATTGTTCCCTCATAGCATGCAGGGTTTCCCCAAAGGAAAATTCCTCAGGCGGAGAGGCAGAAGGAATGGACTCTTCACCATTAGAGTCTTCATAAGGGGAGTATGGGGCCTCTGGAGGGTCTGTATCATTTGAATCATCAGAGGAATCATCTGAAGACACTGGCTCAGGGGGCTCTGCTCTAGGCCTCTTCTCTGGAGGCGGATGAGAGGCCCTGTCTGGTTGAGGTTGGGATCCTCGGATTACAGAAATGAGATCCTGTGCTAAACTAAGCATTTGTAAACTAGAGCTAGGCCTGTGAGAGGGGGGCTTAGCAGGCACAGATTTAGTAGTTTTAGCTGCTTTAGCCCTGGCAAAGGCCTTAATGGACATGGCTGCAGGTGGCCTAGCAGCTCCACGTGCAGGGGTTGAAATATCCAAGGGAATAGTGTCTGATAATTCCTGAGAAACTGTAACAGTAAGTGGGATATCAGAAGCCGATTCCACGAGGTTAGAAGAGGCCTCGGCAGGAGGAAGATTTTCGGCTGAAGGAGGAACCGCTTGCTCGGTTTCAGCCGAAACCGAGACACTCGCGGTTGGCTTAACCACGGTTTCGGCCGAAACCGCGGACCGCGAGTGTCGGTCCTTTTCCTTGCATTTTTTAGAAATTTGCGAAGTCGGAGGATCCGACGGCATAATATAAGCAAAATCGGAGCCGAAAAACTCCTCAGCAAACTCCGACCGACGTCTAAGCGTCCGCCGGTTAAAAGAAGCACAGGCTAGACAAGCTGCGACGTCGTGGTCTGGGCCTAGACAAGGTAAGCAGTAAGAGTGGAAATCTTTACGAGGTATTTGTTTCCCACAAGTTAAACAGTTATTCACTTTTTCTGACATCGGCTGAGGCAAGAAAGAGTCCCCAACGGGGTACTTAGCTTTTTAGAAGTCTTCGAAGTAGTTTTCGGTAGTAGTAATCTCTGGTTCTGACCGACCGGCACTTGTGAACAGCTTCTGCTTCGGGCGCCACGCGGCAAGAAAGACTGAGGAAAATGGCGTCGGCTGATGCCTTTATACCCGAATAACTGCAGCTATGACGTCGGCTGAAGTGCGACACCAGCCGAGGCCAGACCCAGACTTTGGAATCCGGCCGATCGAAGGGCTGCCTGACGACAGGACAACCCATTTGTAAGGACTGCAGATGCATCCTTGAAGGACATCATATATGAACATTGTCACTGCTCTTCTGCAGGTGTACCAGCAATGCACTAGTTTGTACAACAGCACTGATACATTTAGCAAACTATGGCGCTTTACCTTGCTTTTCTTAAGACCCGGCACTAGCAGACAAATGAGAATGCTCTGTTAAAAATCGGAAACTCAAATACCGTTTCTAACACAAGCAATAATGTTACTGTGTAAATAACGTCTGCCCAGGGGTGTTATGAGGCCCAAAGTCACAGGCTGTATGTAAATTTGTGTTTTACTTACTTGTTTTTTATTTCTATATTATTTTATATATATTTTGTTGCTGTAAAGTAGTCCCTCTGCCTAATGTTTCAAACTTGCTGTTAGTATATGTAAATGGTGTTGAAGGAAGAATTTTATACCCAAAATATTACATTTTCAAAAAAATATCCAGATAGCTACTTCATTTTTTTGGGGGGGGCCTTACTCCTAAAATGTGTGGTTTGTTGTCAGTCATTGGGGAATGAATTCAATAAATAATGACATGTATTTGATCTTCAGGTTTTGTTTCCTTCAGAAAATGCATGCAAAAACAAACCCTGTTATGATAGCAACTTTGTAATTTTACAATAGCAATATTTAAAAGCTGTTCCTATTCTTAAGCCTTTGTGTCCCCTTTGTTTTAGGCTTTATCCAGATTTCGTGAGCTACGAGGTTGAGAGGTATACAAACCTCAACTGCTGCTGCTACAGCTCAATGGATCTTACTCCCCACCCCCAAACACATTTGTGGTTTAGAAAATGCTAAACACAAGTCCTGTTATTCAATAAACTTTACAGTTTTTAGGCTTTGTCCATATTTCTTCAGTTACACAGTCACGAGGTATGCAAACGTCCGAACTGCAGCTGCCACTGGTCTAGCAATCTGACTCACTGTCTCACACACACACACACACACACACACACACACACACACACACACACACACACACACTTCTGCTTTCATGCAAGCAAGCACACCCACATGCAGGCAGAAACAAACACATCCACACATACTTTTCTTCCTTTGTTTCTTTTACTTTTACACTCGCTAAACAGCAACATTGCTTAGAGAGTTTAAAATAATGAAGACTGATGTGGTTCTCGCTGTCATGCTCAAAGACAAACTCGTACACATACTTACATACTTTTCATTTTTTTTTTACACTCGCTAAGTAGCAAAAGGCTGCTTAGTGAGCAGAAAATAATGGCAGACTTTAGCTTTCAGTCCAAGATCAACAGCAGCACTGCAGAGTCATTTTTCAGCAGGCATTTAGCCAAAAATACAACATATTAACTTAAAAATCCTGACAATTCTGCACAATTGAGTGGCATGCAAGCAATCATTTAAAGCAAATCATAGCACCAGGAAATGAAAGCACCCAATGACGTTGTGACCTTATTCAGCTTTATGCGAAATTAAAAAACAAAACAGTATTTTCCAGTTGCCGATCACAGTCTAGTCCTATTTTAATTGGCTAAGTAAAATACGATCGTCAACTGGAAACTAAATTTATTATTTAAATATAGACACAAACTCGAAAAAACAAAAATCAGACAAATTTCACTCCTACAAAATAACAAATGCCATCTTTTAATCTAGTGTAAAATAAATGTGCAAGTGCTCACAGTCAATAGGAAAACACCGGAACTAAATTGCTTCAGTGTTAATTTTATCAGGGGACTAAAAATAATCCTGTTAAGTGTCGGCGTTGGTATATTTAAAATAGGGAAAAAAGGGGTGGGAAAAGAAGGTGATGTCAGCTTGGTGGGAGGTACTCTTTGAGCAAACTCTAGAGTGGGAAGCCCAGCAGCTACAAACTGGTAAAAAAAGAAAGAAAGAAAAAGAAACCAATAAGCAGAAAGTAAGAAACCTTTGATGTCCTTCTATTCCCATGTTGTAGTATTCAAAAACTTTGTGTTATCCTTTGCTTAGCTACCCGAATGTCCACCTGACGTTGGCCTTAGAGGATATGGTCCATAAAAGTGACATCTCCATGTACCTTTCCTCAGAACTTCTCTGCCGCCAGTCGAACATCAGCTCATCCTGCCCTCTCTGTTGTCGGATCCTTCGAATTTAAGATAAGGACCCTGTTGGGGCAATTTTCTTCTTCTCTTTTTCATCACTGCATGCCTGCTCAGGTTCATGTCATCCAGGAAAAGAAAGTGCAGCTGTCAGATCATCCATAAGGATGCCCATGACCTCTGCCTTTTCTGCCTAGGGCCCAACCACGACCATAAAAACCTGTACAATTTGTCAGGCCTTCTTTCCTAAGACTCTCCGGGGCCGTCTGCATGCCTTGAACATCTATATTGAAAACCAACATCTTAAACGTCTGGCTTTGGGAATGGAAGTGCTATCCAGTCAGACCATCAAGCCCCCAAAAAAGAAGGCTAAAGTTTCCAGGCCTGAATCTACTGCTGCACCACCTCCACCTGACATTCCCCTGTGGCCTGAAAGCACGTCCATGGAAGTTTTGCAGATGTCGACAGCCAACAACGAGGGGGAACCTCAGCTCACAACGGACTCCCAGACTGGTCCTTCCACTGCTTGACAACAGTCTGTACCCAGGCCCTCCTTAGGCCCTGTGCCCTCCAAGCCTTTCTCTTCCTTAAAAAGGAAGCAAAAGACAAAACAAGTCTCGCCTCCTCCTGAAAGCTTGTCTGATTGGCCAGCATCTCCTCCGGCTATCCCCCAGTTATTA
Source organism: Protopterus annectens (assembly GCF_019279795.1). Lineage (NCBI taxonomy): Eukaryota > Metazoa > Chordata > Ceratodontiformes > Protopteridae > Protopterus > Protopterus annectens. The sequence continues at coordinate 90,178,540 of NC_056750.1, forward strand.
GTCCTAGGCCTCAGACTGAATATCCTTCTCCTCTTGAAGCTGAAGACTCCTCAGATTCCTCTTCAGAGGACTCCCCTTCCAATGCCTCTCAAATGCCTTCCCCTCTTGGGTATGCCTCCCCCGAGGAGGTCTCTGCTGAGACAGACTCCCCAGGAGAGGATTTCACCTTTGGTGAGACTATCTCTCGAATTAGAGTGTTTTTTAAATGGGATTCCACTGAGATATCTGAGGTTCAAAAGAGGTACTATGAACTCTTACAAATGGACACCCCTTCACCCTCTGCCATTCCTCGAGTCTTACCAGCCTTTTTAGACATCTTCAATGCAGCCTCTAAAAACCCTTAATCCCAACCACCAGCCACTAGGAGGCCTGACCAGTTTTATAAGGTTCCAGAAGGGGCCAAATTTCTGATTAAATGCCCTGTTGCAGACCCTGGCACTGTTTCAGTCTCTGCAGACAAGCCCTCCAGACTACTGCCCTCCACCTCTGTCCTTCCCACTGATAAGGACAGCAAGACTATGGACTGTTACTTTGGCTCTCAGGGCTGTTAAGTACCAGATGCACATGTCCAAGTATGCCCTGGCCCTTTTAACTCAGGTTTCAAAACTTTTGGCTGATCTCCCAGACTCACCCTGTAAAGCTGAAATATCTAACCTCATTTCCTTGTCCTCTAAAGTGACAAGACATTCGATTAGATGCAGCTGTGATGCTGCAGAGGCCACAGCGAGATCTACAGCTTCTGCCTCAGTGCTCAGAAGGTGCTCTTGGCTGAGACTCCATCCCCTACCTGACAACATCAAGGCTAAAGTTCTGGATGCTGCCCTTTTTGGGGCCAAGGTGGCAGAGATTTTCAAAACCCTTCAGCAAAAAGGGAAGGAATTATAAGACTTAAACATCTGTTTCCATCTCCAGTCCCTAAATTCCATACCAATTATCCCACCAAGACCCAGTTCATCAGGAAACATTCTGCTCCTACTCCTCATTCTAGGAGCAAAAAGAGCTGCAGGAAACAGCAGGCTCCATCCAGGCCTGCTCAGACTCCAGTTCAGAAACCTTAGTTTCAGGACAGGGCAGGTAGTCTGTGACTACCAGCTTTTCCCTTCACCCCCTCCAGTCCCCATCCCAAAGACTCTCATCACTGTCTTCCTGTCTGGCAAAGCATTACCTCAGACAAGTGGGTCTTGCCAGTTATAGAAAAGGGCTACTTCTTGACTTGGGTATTCTTGCCTCCTTAAGAGGCATCTTATAGCCACCAACTACCCCTTTTCCAGACAGTCTTAGACAGCCTCCTCTCACAAGGGACTATGCAGCCTGTCCTTCTGTCAGAAAAGGGAAAGGCCTTTTACTCCAGACTTTTCCTAGTTTCAAGGAAAGATGGCCCATTGAGACCCATTCCGGATCTCTCCCACCTCACCCTTTTTCTACAGGTACCTACCTTTTGCATGCTTCCTCTCCAGACTCTTTTACACCTGCTAATGCCTCAGGAATTTCTGGCCACCTTGGCATCAAAGATGCATATCCCTATAAGGCCCAACTAAAGGAAGTATTTATGCTTCTCTGTGGGTTCCTCGCATTTTCAGTTCTCTGCCTTGCCCTTTGGACTATCCACTGCTCCAAGGGTATTCACCAAGTGTCTGGCTCTAGTCGTAGCCTATTGCAGGGTCCAAGGGATTCTTTATTTTTCCATACCTGGATGACCTCCTGATCTAGCCAGTTTGCTCCACTTCCCTACAAATCCACCACCAAAAAATTATTTCTGTTCTGCAGTCCCTGGGGGTTAAACATCAATTTCCCCAAGTCCAAACTAAACTCCTCCCAGGGCCATGTTTTCGTGGGGTGCAGATTCAGGACAGATGGTATGAGAGCATTCCTTCTACCCCAAAACATGGAAAGCCTGAAACAATACCTGCTGTCTGTTCTCCATGCCGCTGTTATGACAGCAAGACAATATCTCAGACTCCTAGGACATATGGCCTCCACTGTACCCATGTTGCCACTGGCAAGACCCCACATGAGAAAACTTCAGTGGTACCCGAGGTCCACATGGACCCAACAGTCCCACCCCTTGGACCATACCATTCCCTTCCTGCCATGCCTAAGGAAAGGAGATCCTTTGGTGGATGCATCAAGTCTCTCTCAAACCAGGACGTCCCTTACAACCCCTCAACCCAGTCCAGGAGATGTACACAGATGCCTCAAACCTGGGTTGGGGAGCAGCTATGGGCAGCCTGAAGGTGCAAGGCACCTGGACACGCACCTTCAAGAGAGAGCACATCAGCATCATAAAGATGAGGGCCATCATCTTTGCTCTGAGGCCACCTGAAGTTGTTCACAGACAGCACTACAGTTCTCTGGTATGTGAACAAACATGGGGGGGGGGCAAAATCTCACTTGCTATGCAGACTTGCACTCCAGGTCTGGAAATTGGCAGTCCAGCATGGAGTCACCCTGCAAGCGGTCTACATTTCCTCAGCTCAGAACACTCAGGCAGACACCTTGAGCAGGTCCATGTCACAATCCCATGGATGGATGCTTCACGGGGATGTGTTCCTGGACATAGTTCTCAAGTGGGGTACACCACAAATAGATCAGGTTGCCTCCCTTATGAACAGAAAACTTCCACATTTCTGTACCAGGGCACCCAGCCCCCAAGTGATGGCAATGGACACCTTTTCTATTTCATGGAAGGGGATGTTTGTCTATGCATTCCCCCCTTCCTACTCTTGCAAAAAGTCCAGTTGAAAATTCAGTAAGACAAGCCAAAAATCTTGTTGGTGACTCTCTTTTGGCCAAGACAGCATGGGTTCCTCCTCATTCAGCATTTAGCCAGCGGCAATCACCACAAGTTACCTCAAAGAGAGGACCTTCTCACACAGGACAAGGGATCCCTGATCCATCCCCACTTGGAATCTCTGAACCTAACCCTTCTGTGTGATAGAGGTTTAATCCCTTCCAGACACCTTTACACTGAGGACTTGCTTAATGTCCTGCAGGAGGTCAGGAAACCCAATACTAGGAGATCTTATTTGTCCAAATGGAAAAGATTCTCCAATTGGTGTCTTCAAAGACAGCTAGACACATTTGAAGAAGAGGCCCCTTTAGTGCTGTCCTACCTGTGTGAATTGTTGCAAGCAGGACTGGCACATTCTTCCGTTTAGGCCCACCTGGCTGCTATTTCTGCTTGCCTGCCCCTTGACCCTCCTTCCTGCTTCCCGACTTCCAGTGAAGACATTCCTAAGTACGGCATTTCAAGCTCCCCAAGAGGCCAGTTCCACCGCCAAGGGACCTGGACTATGTTTTAGAGAAGCTCACTGTTGCTCATTTTGAGCCAGCAGCTACAGCCTCTTTAAAATGTTGCACTTGGAAACCATGCTTTTTTGGCCCTGACATCAGCCAAGAGACTGTCGGAGCTCAAGGCCATCATGGCCAACCCACCTTTTCTAATCTTCCACAAGGATAGAGAGACTCTAAGGACCAACCCGTCCTTCATGCCTAAAGTGGTAAATGAGCTGTCCCTGAATCAATGTATCCACCTCCCCACCTTTTTTCCACATCCTCAGAATGACAGTGAGAGAGTCCAGCATTCCCTTGATGTTCACAGACAAGTAAGGTTCCACCTTGACAGGACCAAGTCCCTTAGGAGATCAGAGCAACTGTTTGTCTCCTTTCACACCAGATCTCTGGGGAAAGTGGTAACAAAACAGACTATTTCTGCCTGGATTTCCAGGACCATCTCCTTTTGTTACTCCTACCATGGTAAACATCTAAATTCAAAAATTAAACCCAACTCAACTTGAGCCATGGTCTCATCTGGAGCCTTCTTCAAAGGGCGGGACACAGCTTCCATTCTACAGGCAGCTACCTGGACATGTGTCCTTACCTTCACCAAACACTCACCAAAAGGTTTTGAATACTGCAACATGGAAATAGAAGGATATAGAAGTTGTGTAAAATCTTACCATAACCACAGATGACCTTCTCTTCCATATTGTAGCATTCTATCCCACCCCCTACCCCCTTTATATAATTACAAAAATGCTTTGTTAGATGACACAGGATTTGTGCAGTGATCCTGGGACTGGGGTCTGACTGGGGCATTCAGTTCTGAGGAAAGATACGTGCAGACATCACTTTTATGGCACATGCACCCACCGGAAATCCCATGTACCTTGCAGTGACCAAAGCTTTTGTATACTGACAGGATGCTCGGATAGCTAAGCAGAGAATAACCCAAAGGTTTTGAATACTGCAACATGGAAGAGAAGGACATGTATGGTAATGGTAAGATTTTACACAACTATTCTTTACTTCATAAAAAAGTTATGGATTGGTGCAATAAAAGAAAAATGTTATTTTTACACCAGAACTTTGACACTGTCCCTTTAACATCCCTCCTGGCAACAATACATTTCCACTGGAGAATATCCTACATTGGATATCCATAACAACTGCAGAAGTAAAAATAATACCAGGTGATGTCAATATCAATTGGATGGACACACCCTCTAACTCTACATCTAGCATGACCTTATATGGTTTCATACAATTACAATAGCACTGTACATTATAGCAAGACATCAAAATCCTCATTAGACTGCATTGAGCAGCATCCTAATATGACACCATAGAAAATTCACCACTCTCTCAGTGACCACCTCCAAATCTGTACAACCAGACAGGTGCAGAAACACCACTAAAAAAAAAAGAGGAAATACAGACATTTTGGAGAAATATTTTAAAACCCTATGGAACATAAAGGAGATGACCGGATAGATATTTTAAAAAGAAACAATAAAGAGATCGAATACACAGGACATGAAATGGAGTGAAGCAGCGGAAAGAGAAACTGAAACAAAAGTAAGGATGCAGTACCTAATTTCTGGCTAAAAGTATTAACATCTTTACATAAAGATTTAGCCCTGAGTAAAAATTACTTATATTTGCATCCTGAACAAACACCAGCCTGGTTAATAACATGAAAAATGATACCCCTCCTTAAAAGTGAACCTGTAAGCCATCTTAAAAACTATAGAACTATATATGTGAAGTTGTTAAATCTCGCCGTTTATTCTCACTGATGGGTTCGGAGCTGATCCTCGACTCCAACACTGCCTACAGCAAAGCTCAAGGTTTGCCAGTAGCTTGAGACCAAGCCCCTTATCCCATGATGCACTGCTGGAATTACCTCAGATCTAGTTTGTCGCTGCACAGATCTCGGTGTTCCAGATAGCTCGGACCATTATTAAATTGATAGATTCTTCTATTTGCAAGTTTAATTTTTTTTTTTCTTCACTTCTTCATAGGATAGCATATATATATATATATATATATATATATATATATATATATAATCTTTAGAGTTTTAGACTTAGACTTAGTTTTAGATTAGTGCCCTGTGTTGGCTTCTGTTTTTCTATAGTGTTGGGCCTAAGAGTCGGCCTTGTATTTAACCTTAGGTATAATTTGGTAGATAATTCTAAGTGTGTTGTTTAATTCTTTAAAATTGTTTAATCTGATATAGAAATGTCTGATGAGAAAGAAAAGCCTCATCCAAAATCTGGTTTCAAGAAATGTCCAGATTGTGGATGGGCATGTTCAATGTGTTTATTGTCTGGGGGCTAAACACCTCCAAGACTCTTGCAGTATATGTCACTCCTTCTCCTCCAGGGTACTTTTGGAGAGAAGGAGAAAATTAGTAGACAGGGGTTTACTTCAGCACCCTTTCTCTGAAGTGCTGGGTGACCAGGATGGTGCTAGTAGATCCTCAAAATCTTTCAAATCCTCAGGTGACCAGAAAGCATCCAAAAAGACTAAAAAAATGGAGGGTGTTCTTCGGTTCCACTGTCCTCGGAGCAGAGTGTCCCTTCTGTTCCGAGCCAGCTCACAGTTTTGGAGCCGGTCTCTGAGATTCCCTCATCTCCTCTGCTCCAATCAGCACCTTCGGTGCACTCCTCAAAGTCTTCTGTCAGCCACTCAGATATGGATATGGACCGGCTAGTGCAGAAGCTTCTATGGGCACCAGGCCTTGCTAAATTGTTGTCGGCTCTGACACCTTTGTCGGAGCTAAAGACCATTAACCTGGACTTGACTACTCCTCCTCCAAGCTGTACTGGACTTTCGGAGATGAGGGAGCCAGACCTGATAGTTGTTGAACCTGTGGAGCCGAGACCTGCACCGGTGTTATTGGTCCCATCTACTCGGACATCCTTGGCACCAACCGGGGACTCTAGGAACCGACACTCTCCTGTCAGGTCCGGGGAGGATAGTCTCACCGATTTGTCAGTGTCGACGCTTCCTCTTGGGGCTTCGACTCGGATAAGCTCGGCTCCTACCTCGGGCTCGGAGCCCATGGCCTCAGTGCGGGAGGATCAGACGGTCCCTTCGGAGCCATCTACCTCTTCTCGTCGGAGCCATGGCGCATTCAATGCCATGAGGAGAGTCCTGTCTCCAAAGACATCATCAGCATCAGGTCTGGCTTCCACCTCCCCTCAAGCACCTGTGTCCGCTCCTGCTTCTACCTGTCCACCCAAGCGTAGACACCCTGAGCCTCAAGTAGCCCCACAGGGCCCCCCCCTGCTCTTCTGAGACCTCCCCAGATCCCCCCACTGAGAAGGTACCCAGGAAGAGACTGTGCAAGAGGAGGCACCTGGACTCCCCACAGGAGTCTTTAACATCTGACACTGACTTGGATGAGTAAGAAGGGTCCCCTCGATCTCCCTCTGAGGATATCTCCTTTGCGGAGATATTAGAGATCCCTAATCAGAGGGGCGGTTGGCAGTCCAAAAACTCTACTGAAGACGAGTCAGTGCTCTTGAAGGCTTTCGGGTCTCAACCTTCCACTTCTTGGGTGTCTCTGCCTTACAATGAGCTCATGGAGCTGATCTCTCGTAAGGCGTGGGAGTCTCCGAAGGCCATGGAACCTGTCCCTAGGAAGCCAAAAATTTCATCTCTGCCTCAGTGGACAAAGCCTTTTTGACTAAAGGAGTACCTGTTGATGCCATGGTGGTGGCTGCAGCCACCAAAAAGGAAACGTCTGAGAAGTCCTCATCTATCCGTCCTCCTAACAGAGATTCTAGGATGATGGATAGATATGGGAAGCGCATGTTTAGTTCAGCGACTTTTTCCCTTCGATCACTGAACTATTTAACCCATTTTACAAGACTACAGAGAGATCTCCTGAAAGAGCTAGGAGGTAGTCTCCAGGGTACGGTAGCTGCAGGGGTTGCCGACAAAGTTAACACACAGCTCGCTACCCTAAACTTGATTGTGAACTTGTCCATGCTCCTCATACCTTATGCAGCTGATGGTTCGAGTAGTGCTGCTAGTTCAGGCATTGCTCTGCATAGACAAGCCTGGATGCGTCTCTGTTCCTTTGCGGAGCCTTTCAAGTCTTCCTTTATCAACACCTCATTTGATGGCTCATCCCTGTTTGGGCCCAAAGTGAAGGAAACTCTAACCAGGTGTGAGCAGGAGGGCAAGACTATCTACCGTTGGAGTCCGTTTTTCTAGCCCTACTCGGCCCTATCTCAAGGGTCCTAAGGGCAGAAAAATGTGGTTCCGAAAAGCACAGGGAGCCTTTAAGGACACACGTGGAGAAACCCCCTCTAGAGGCAGAGGAGGGGGTTATAATGGAAGACGCCACCCACGCGGCAGGGGGGGTTCGCAGCAGCAGAGTGACAGAGGCCATTTCTCTGGTCAGCCCTACCAGTGCTCCTGAAAGGAGACCCGGCTGTCCGGCTGTGGAGGCAGTCGGGGGTCACTTATCTTTGTACCCAGAAGCCTGGCTAAACATAACATCCGATACCTGGGTACAAAGCATCATTTCCAGAGGGTATTTCATACCATTATCTTTCCCTCCCGCTCCTGTAAACAGAATCCGAGATGTTCCACCCAGTCTCAGGGAACAAGCAACCACAGAGGTCCACAAGTTGCTAGAAAAAAAGTCTCATCCAGCCTGTCCCAGCAGACCAAATTGGATTCAGAACTTACTGAAGATTCTTTCTGGTTCCAAAGAAAACAGGGGACTGGAGACCCATCTTGGACCTCAGCAGACTCAACCAATTTGTAAAAAAGAGAAGTTCTGAATGGTCACGCTTCAGGCCATTCTTCCCTTTCTAGGGAAAGGTGACTGGATGTGCTCCATCGATCTCAAGGACGCATACTACCACATAAAGATGGACAGATGCTCCAGAGATCATCTGCGTTTCCGGCTGGGAGCCAATCACTACCAGTTTCGAGCCCTGCCCTTTGGTCTCACTACAGCCCCAAGAGTGTTCACCAAATGCATGGCAGTGGTCAGTGGTCACGGCTCACCTGAGGTGTCTAGGATTCCAAGTGTTTCCATATCTAGAAGATTGGCTCCTCACTGCTACCACCAGGCATCAATTGATTCAGGCAACACAATCTACTCTGACACTCTGCTACCACTAGGTATTACAGTCAACTTCGAAAAGTCTGCCTTGTCGCCACTGCAGCATACCATCTTTATATGAGTAGAGTTAGATACTTCAACCACCATTCTACGTCTTCCAGTCGAAAGGGTCTCACTTCTTCACCAAAACATCAACTCACTGGTGTCAAAGAACAAAGCTACAGCCGCAGAAGTCTTGAAGGTACTAGGTTTGATGGTGGCAGCAATTCTAGCCATTCCACTCGCAAGGCTGCATATGCAAATTCTTCAATGGCTCCTGATCGCTCAATGGTCTTACCAGAAGTTACCATTGAACCATATGATTCTCATCACAAATTCTTGCAAGAGAGACCTTCAGTGGTGGTTGACATCTCTTCATGTCACAATAGGAAGACCCTTTGTGCCCCACCCAGTAGCCACTGTGACCATGGATGCTTTCCTGACAGGGGGGGGGGGGCATTTTCAGGGAAAGACTGCCCAAGGCACATGGACGGATCAAGAGTCACATCTGCATATCAATGTTCTGGAGTTGAGAGCAGTACTTCTGGCATTGCAGTACTTCCAGGACTCTCTTCCTCTAGGGACAATTGCAATTCAGACAGACAACATGTCTGTGGTCTGGTACTTGAACAAACAGGGCGGAACCAAGTCTTACCCCCTTTGTCGAGAAGCCCTCAGGGTATGGCAATGGGCTGTGTCATCCCAGCGTTTTCTGTTAGCAACACACATCTCGGGGAAATCCAACGGGATAGCAGATAAGTTGAGCAGAGCGATCCGGTTGCCTCACGAGTGGTCTCTCAACGAACACGTTGCGGAATTAATTTTCTGTAAATGGGGCCAGCCTTGCTGCGACCTCTTTGCCAGTCATATCAATACCAAATGCAGAAGCTACCTTGCCCTGATACCACCTCCGGGACATCCCCCGAGAGATGCACTCGTACACGATTGGCCTCCGGGTCTCCTATATGCATTCCCACCTATTCCATTGATACCCAGGTTTTTACAGAAAGCAAAATCACTGGGAAGGACTGTTATCCTCATAGGCCCCCCATTGGCCTCGACAGATTTAGTTCCCTTTCCTTCACCATCATCTGCTGGAGGATCTTGGACCCAGTTCCAGACCTCCTGACACACCAGTCAGGGGACCTCCATCCTTCATTGCAGTCTCTAAAGCTGACTGCTTGGCTGATCCACTTCCCCAAATAGCCAGGCTTCATTCACTTTCAGATGACACAAGACAAATTCTACTGTCTTCTAATAAGCCATCTACCAGAAAACTATATCGCAGTAAGTGGAAAAGGTTCTCAGTTTGGGCCAGTATACAAAAAATTGACCCTTTCAGGGCTCCTCTGTCATCCATTTTAGAGTTTTTGACAATGATTTTTAAGGACGGAGCAGCAGCTGCCACAGTTCGGGTTCAGTTAGCTGCCATATCAAATTTCCACCTTGGATTCGATGAGTTAAATGTTATGGCCCATAAGTTAGCTAAGGTTAAGGTGTTTTTCACATGAGACCTCCTGTCAAAATCCCTTATTCTCCCTGGAATTTGAATTTTATGCTGCCTCAAATAATTCTTCCTCCCTTCGAACCAGCATCATCTTTTGATCTCAAATTTTTGTCCTGGAAAACTATTTTTCTAGTGGCCATTACTTCTGCCCACAGAGTGTCAGAACTTCAAGCATTATCTATCAGACATCCTTACATGATTTTCCATGCTGATAGAGTATCTCTCAGAACAAACCCCTCCTTTTGGCCTAAAGTCTGTTCTGAGTCAAATATCAATCAGGTCATTGAGTTGCCAGTCTTTTTTCCCAACCATTCCAACAAATTGGAATACATGCTGCACAAACTTGACGTACACAGACAGCTCCGATTTTATCTTGATAGAACTAAGGATATTAGAAAGTCAGATCAGCTCTTCATATCCTTTTCGGAGGCCAGAAAAGGTAGACCAGTGGCTAAAACAACCCTTTCAAAACATGCAGCAAACAAGATCTGAGGTAATTCCAGCAGTGCATCATGGGATAAGGAGCTTGGTCTCGAGCTACTGGCAAACCTTGAGCTTTGCTATCGGCCGTGTCGGAGTCAAGGATCGGTTCCGAACCCATCAGTGAGAATAAAGGCGAGATAAACAACTCACATGGAATGTTATAGTGAGTACTTAACTTCTTTATAACTTGTCTTCTGACGATGTGCAAACTTTATGCTGAAATTGAGATGCAGCCAAGGTTTATACTCATTTAGAAGTAAACTCAGTCATGGCAACAGAATAAAAGGGAAACAAAAGAAAGTCTGATGGAACAAATGATCATTTGTTGTTAAACAAAGCCATAATGAAGATTTGTAAAAAGCAGAAGAATCTAAGTATGGCATGAACAGATTATTTAAAAAAAATTATTGCATCCAACATTCATGGATAAAGGAGTGCTTACAGATGTAATAAATCCTCTATTGATCAATTACATTACAGTGACCATGAAACTGTGGCAAACCACCTTGCAGTTAAGCCATGACAAAGGGAAAATTATTATATCAGGGATAAAATGTCAGATGGGATATTCCATGGTGATTCTTTATCACTGCTGTTGTTTTGTCTTACCCTTAACCCTTTAAGCGGTTTACTAAACAGATTAGGTCTTAATTACAATATGGTTCCCAGAAAACAACCTTTCTTATGCATCACATCTTATCTACTTTTTGTAGATGACTTAAAACTGTATATTTTATCAGATGAGGAGTTGAAAGTACAACTGTAAGTGGTTAAAAGTTTCTCAGATGATATAAAACGTGCAGGAAAGTTGTACCAAGAAAATATCAATCTCGGACAAGAGTGTGATATAAAGGAACTTGAGCTGGAAAGAGGAAATAAATGTTTAAGAACTGATGATAGATCACCAATAAAACATGAACAAATGTAAATAAAACTCTGTAAGAAATACTCCAGAAGACTAAAACTAATATTGAAAACAGCCTTGACATCCAGGAATAAAGTCCAAGCTATACAACAATTTGCTCTTCCTGTTTTAACTTACAGTTTTGTTGTGACTGACTGGCCCTAAAAGGTATTGGATCAGGAACAATAATATTGCTTCACACTTACTAAATGATATATAAAAATTAGCGTATACCAAGATTATCTTGCTGTGAATGAGATATAGGCCTCCTCAAAACTGATTATATCTACAGATCTGCAGTTGTGTAACTGCATACATATCTGCTGATCTCATCAGATCCAAACATACTAAAAGTTTTAAGACATGAGGAGAGAAAGTCCTAAGATGACCTCTCTGCTTAGTTTAGCAGAAGTATTCAACTGGCAAGTGGGAATGGAAATCAAACCAGAAGAAGAAAAACAAAAATCAAACAGCAACTGAATGTACCAAAAAAGAAAGAAAAAAAAAGAAAGAAAGAAAATGTCAGGAGAATGGTTAGGTGAGAAGGGAATAAATGTGGAAAAGCCATAAAGGTAGAGGCACGTACAGAGATCTTGTGGAATAACCTCATGTTGACCAGCATTTTGACACAGGAATGAACAGGGAGAGGTGAATTTAAACCAAAGAAGAAAGCTTAATAATGGCAGCCCAGGATAGAGTACTACATACATGTTGGTTTACAAAATCCATTGAACATGTCAGAGAAGCAGACGAATGTAGGCTCAGTAAAAAGAATGGGAAGCAGTCGCACACGTCGCTGCTGGCTTTGACACACTTATGGTGCAGGGCCTATACGCTGAAAGGCACAATAATGTGGCACTATTGTTCCACTGAGGTTTGTGCAAACACTATAACATAGAAGTAGCTGGGAAGCATTGGGAACATGAACCCCAAAAAATCTGATGGGGAATGATGAAGTGTACATTACATGGAATCATTTATTACCAACAGCCCAAAAGTACAGTTGTGTACCTACCATAAATGTAGATGTTCGAGTGCTAAGTGCTTATCTGCAAAGCCATGGAGAGGATCATAATGGACCTCATAAATAAAGACATAGGGAATTTGCAGACTTTGGATCCAACCCAGTTTGGCTTTGTCAAAGGCAGATCATGCCTTTTAAACTTGGTTGACTTTTTCGAAACAGTCACCAAAGGCATTGATGAGGGAAAGGCAGTCCATACAGCCTACCTCGATCTGGCAAAGGCCTTCGATACAATACCCCACTCGGGTATCATTGAAAAACTCATCAGCTTAAATGTTAACCCATACATCACAAGATGGGTTGCAAACTGGCTGAGTGACAGAACCCACAGGGTCAGAGTTGCTGGCGCCATGTCAGACTCAAAGCCTGTCACAAGTGGTGTCCCACAGGGCTCAGTCCTGGGCCCAGTCTTGTTTGGCATCTACTTTTCCGAAGTACAAGCAAACACAGGAGGGTTATGGCTGACAAAGTTTGCAGATGACTGCAAACTGCGCGCCATAGTCGAAAACACATCTGACACAGATATCCTTCAGAAGGGTCTCACAGAAATGGATAACTGGTGCCAGAGCCATGGCCTAAAGTTAAATGCCAAAAATGCATAGTCATACCCTTCGAAAAACAAGGTTACCCTAGCTACCATATAGGTGGCAACCCACTGAGCACAGAAGAAGTTATCAGGGACCTGGGGACCCAGGTTGACAGTAGCCTGTCATTCGACACCCATGTAGCTAAAGTAGTTAGGAAGACCTTCTACATTGCCCACCTTATCATGAAGGGATTCACATCTAGATCAAGGGAGGTCATAGTCTCCCTATACTCATCACTCATCAGACCAATGATTGAGTACAATGCCCCATTCGAATGTATCTGACCAGACACTTGCAGCAGCTGGAGAGGCCACAAAGTTCCTCACCAAAAGGATAAAGGGTCTCAAAAATCTGTCCTATGCTGCCCGACTGAAAGAACTCCAGCTCTATTCAGTCGCCACCGCTTGCTCAGAGGTGACCTTTGCCTGACATACAAGGCCATGTCAAACCCAGATTTGATGAATATGCTTCACCTCAAAAAATCTAGATCCGTCAGAGCCACAAGGGCGGGAGACTTAAACCTCGACACGACTATTAATAGGACGTACTGGAGGGATAGATTCATCACCCAAAGACTCCCTATGCTGTGGAACAAAATCCCAGTATATGTGAGGCAGAGCACCTCGCTGGCCTTGTTCAAGAGAAATCTTGACCAATGGATGGGAGATCGCAGATATACCCCAGGGATTACCTCAGTGTCACTACTAGACAGAGGCACAGCAAAATAATGGGTATAGTTCCCCATACTAAAGGGGTGGCGTAAGCCACAAAACTATGGGCTAGGCTTGTAAATGCCCTCGGGCAGATAGCCTAGTATGAACCTATGAACCTATGAACCTAATACAGCTGCAGTCATAACAGATGGGTTTTCCTGCCGTCAGGCGGGTCCTCGGTCGGCCGAATTCCAAAGTCTAGGTCCGGCGTCGGTTGTCGTCACTTCTTTCCTGACGTCAGTGCGACAGGGGTATAAAAGAACCAGCCGACGCCATTTTCTTCAGTTTTTCTTGCCCCAGATGTCAGGTGCCCCCAGAAGGAAGGCAATACATAAATTTATGTAATAATGCAATGCAAAATAATCAAAAAACAGTAGTTGCAAGCAAATACACCATAAATGAATACCCCAATCAGGTTGTATGAGGAGGTGTTAGCCAATAGGCCTGTCCCAAGAGGGGAAGGAGGGAGGGAAACCTGGACTGCAGCTGTATTAGCACTCAAGCATCTACATTTATGGTAAGTACAAAACTGTACTATGTTCATCGTGCATACAGCTGCAGTCATAACAGATGGGTAGAATCCCAAAGCTAAAAAAGGAGTGGTAGGCACTAGGTGGAACTAGGAGGAGCCAGGATGCCCTGCAAGACTGCTGTGGCAAAGCCTGCTCTAGTTTTGGAGTATAATGGTAGGTGATAGTGCTTGGAGAAGGTATGCACAGAACTCCAAGTGGCTGCTTCCAAAATATCTTTGGTAGGAACCCCTCTGAGGAAAGCTGCAGAGGTAGCTGTGGCCCTTGTGGAGTGAGATCTGATGCCTGCAGGTATAGTTTTACTATGGAAAGAGTAACAAAAGCGTATGCAGTGGGCTATCCATTTTGAGATTGTCTGTTTGGAAATTGGCTTCCCTTGAGCTCCTGTAGCATAGGACACAAAGAGTTGTTCTGATTTTCTGAAAGGCTTTGTTCTGTCCAAATAATAACGCAGCTGTCTGTGGATGTCCAAGGAATGTAGTAGTCTCTCCCCTTTGTTTTGAGGATTAGGGTAAAAGGTAGATAAGTGCATAGCCTGATTCAAAGCTACCCTGCATACCACCTTTGGCATAAAGGACGGATTGGTTCATAAGGAAACTCTGTCCTGATGGAAAATGATGAAAGGCTGCACAGCCATGAGGGCTTGTAGTTCCGATACCCTGCGAGCTGAGGTGATAGCCAGAAGGAAAGCTGTTTTCCAGGACAAATATTGCAATTCTGTTGAGGCAGCTGGCTCAAAAGGAGGCAAGGTCAGTTTTTCTAGAATGAAATTGAGGTCCCAAGCAGGTATTGGTTGTTTCCTTGGGGGTTTTATATTCTTAGCCCCTCTGAGGAACTGTCTTAAGAGGGGGTGAGAGAATAAAGGAGGATCAGTGTTGTATTCTGCAGAAATGGCTGATGCATGGATTTTGATGGAGGAGAATGAAAGTCCACTGCTTAGCATCTCAGCTAGATACTGTAATATTTGAGGTAAATTCAGTATTCCAGGATTCTGGCCCTTTTTCTCATTCCAGGCACAAAACCGTTTCCATTTTGCGGAGTAAGCTTTTCTAGTAGAAGGCCTTCTGGCCTCCAAAATGACATCCTGCACCTCCTTGGAGAGTAGGGTCTGTTGTGAAGTTAAGGAATCTTCCATGCGGCCAGATTGAATGTTTACAGCTGACTGTGAAGAGTTTTGAAGCTGTGCTGAGTCAGAAGAAGAGGCATTAGAGGCAGGGTCCATGGTGGCGAATGCGTCAGGCTCCTCAGGAGTGGGTACCAGTGTTGTCTTGGCCAGTCTGGAGCAATGAGAATCATCTTTGGTCTGTCTGCTCTGGTTTTTAATAGAACTTTGGGCAGCAGAGGAAGAGGTGGAAAGGCATAAACTGTCATTATTGTCCAACTGAAAGAGAGTGCGTCCACTCTCCAGGCCTGTGGATGAAAAGTCCTTGAGCAGAATTTTGTCAATTGGTGATTTTTGTGGGAGGCAAAGAGATCTATGTCTGGCCTTCCCCATGCTTGAATTATCTCTGTAAAAACTTGAGGATGCAACTTCCAT
Source organism: Protopterus annectens (assembly GCF_019279795.1). NCBI lineage: Eukaryota > Metazoa > Chordata > Ceratodontiformes > Protopteridae > Protopterus > Protopterus annectens. Next base: position 90,194,235 of record NC_056750.1, read on the forward strand.
TCGTGTGGATCTGTCATATTTCTGCTTAGGTTGTCTGTCAGCATGTTTTCCTTGCCTGGCAAGTACTGTGCTTGAAGTTCGATTTGTAATTTCTGAGCCATGTTCCAAAGAGATATGGCCAGCCTGCATAGGGGGTATGAATGGGTTCCTCCTTGTTTGTTTATGTACCACATTACTGTGGTGTTGTCTGTCCTTATCAATAGTTGACCTGGATGCAGAAGGTCTTTGAAAGCTATAATAGCATTTATTACTGCTAGCATTTCCTTTTGATTGATGTGTAGGTGCTTTTCTTTTTGGGACCATTTGCCCTGAATGCACCGATCTGTCATGTGCGCCCCCCCCAGGCGTAGTCCGAGGCGTCTGTTGTGATGACTTGATTTGCTTGAGGCTTGCAGAATGGGAGACCTGTGTTTCTTTGGCATGCTTGAGCCCACCACAGAAATTCCTTTTGAAGACATGGAATCAGTGGTATTATTGTTTCCAAACTGTGGCTGTGTTGAGACCATAGGTTTTTCAGGTACCAATGAAGTTTCCTCATATGCAGCTTTGCACATGGGATTAGTATGATGCAAGATGCCACGAATCCCAGAGCCTGCAGGATTTTCCTTGCAGTCAGCCTGGTGAAATTTGCTAGTTTTCTGAAGTATTGAGTTAGTTGCCCCTGTTTCTCTGGTGTGAGGTAGGCCATCTGGGTGTTTGTGTCCAAGTTGGCACCCAGGAAAATCATTGTTTGAGAGGGTATTAGCCTTGATTTATTTTTGTTGACTGTGTAAGCCTTGATTTCTTTTTGTTGACTGTGTATCCCAGAGAATTCAACCACATTATTACAAAAGCCAAATGTTTCAGAAGTATGTGCTTGCTGTCTGCTTGGATCAGGCAGTCGTCCAAATATGGGTATATTTGTATCCCTTGAAGTCTGCAGTAGGCAATTACTGATGCCAGGCATTTCATGAATACTCTGGGCGCAGTAGATAAGCCAAAGGGCAATGCAGAGAATTGATAATGGGTTGAACCTGCAAGAAATCTGAGGTATCTTCTGCAATCTTGTCTGATTGGGACATGCAGGTATGCCTCCTTGAGGTCCAATGTTACCAGCCAAGACTCCTTGCCCAGCATGGGAAGAAGCTGCTGTAATGTGAGCATCTTGTATTTTGGCACGAGTAAAAATGTGTTTAGGATGGATAGGTCCAAAATAGGTCTCCAATCTTTTCCCTTCCTTGGTACCAGGAATAGTCTGGAGTAAAAACCTTGACCTTGTTCTTGTGTAGGTACCTCTTGAATAGCTTTCATGTCCATGAGATCTGAAATTTGTTTTTGTGCCTCTGCCCTTTGATTGTGTGGCAGGTTTGGCATGCGTCTCATTTTTGGAAGGGAGTGAAAATGGAATCTGTAGCCTCTGTTTATAATGTCCAGGATCCATTTGTCTTTTGTGACAATATGCCAATTTTTCGAAAATAATGCCAGTTTTCCGCCTAAAGGTGCTGCCATTTGAGCCTTGCTTGGCATGCAAAGGGGAAAGTAATTGGGTCTGCTTTCTGAATGGCTGTGAACTATCCTCACCACCTCTTTGTGTAGGAGCTTGCCATTGTCTGCCTCTAAACGATCCTTGAGATTGCCCTCTGCCCCTCGGGCGCCTGTATCTACCTCTTTGGGGTCTGTCCGTGGCTAGAAAGGACCAATTTTTGGAAGGCCAATTTCTACTGAAACGTGGAGGTTGTACCTCTAGGAAATCTTTCACTGTTTGCATTGATTTAGCCTTTTCCTCCATTTTCTTTAATACCTCCTCAGCTTTAACACCAAATAGTACATCTTTTTGCAGAGGGGCATCTAGTAATTTAGCTTTGACATGATCTGGTAAGGTTCTTGAGCCAGGCATGTCTACGTATGACTGATCCTGTAACAGCAGCTTTACATGAGGCCTCTAAAGCATCAAAACCACATTGCAAGGTATGTTTACCCACTTGTTCTGCACTATGCATCAAATCCTGCAACTCCTTCAAGTCTGGTTGTTCAGGTTGTGACATTTTGCTTCTCAACTGTGATAACAGAAACTGTTGGTACTTTAACATATGGAACTGGCAGTTTAATGCCCTCATGGTTAAGGTGGCCGAGGTGTATACCTTTTCCCCCCACCTTTCTAAAGCTCTGGAATCTCTTTCTGAAGGTAATGGATTTTTAGCAGTGGAGGCCTTAATTCCCTTGGGGCCCTGTGAGTTAGTTTCTGGGTCAGCCGCATGGCTTTTGTATAGGAATTGGTGTGAGTCAGGAACCTGGTAATACCTGTCAGGCTTGACTGGGGCTGGAGGTAAAGAGTCTGGGTTAAGACAGGCCTCCGAATACACATCATCTAGAATGTCTAAGACAGGAGGTATAGCCAGAGGCCTGTGCTGAGGGAGCAAGAGAAAATCCTTAAGCCTTTTCTTGGAGTCTGAGTACTCTTGGCCTTCCCAGTGGAAGTGTTCCCTGAAGGTATGCAAGGTTTCCCCAAAAGAGTAATCCTCAGGGGGGGAGACAGAGGGAATGGACTCCTCTGCATCAGAATCTTCAAAAGGGGAGTAAGAATGTTCCTGTTCATCAGAGTGCTCTGAAATAATGGAGGCCTGGTCCGAGGAGGGGGATTCTTCCTCCACTCTGGGCCTTTTGTCCGGGGGGGGTTGAGAACCCCTGATAAGAGTAATCAAATCCTCTGCCATTTTGAGCATCTGCTTTTTTAGGCATGGGGCCTTGAGAAGGGCCCTGTGGAGCTTGTCTCTTTGTATGCATGGCTGCTTTAGACTTAGTGAAAGCCTTGATGGAAAAGAAGAGGAAGGCCTGAAAACACCTTGAGAGGTGGCAGACCTGGCAAAACTCTGAGTTTCACCGCCAAGAGTGGCTTCAGTATCGGTAGTCGGGGTGTGGGCCGAAGAGCCTGCGACCTCGGGTACAGTAGACACCGCCAATGAAGTGTCGTCGGTAGTCAGGGGCTGCGTAGGTGCCTCACTGAAAACTGGACCACCTGTAGTCGGCTTTGGCGTGGTGTTGGTAGAAGCCGCGGACCTCGTAAGTCGGTCCTTATCTTTGCGTCTTTTACTCAAAACTGGAGTCGGAGTATCCGACGACATAATGTAATTAAATTTTTTGCCAAAATAATGTTGGGCGAACTCCGCCCGACGCTTAATGGTGCATCTGTTGAATGTAGCACAAAAATGACAGGCCGAGACGTCGTGGTCTGGGCCTAAGCAAGGAATGCAGAGGGAATGAAAATCCTTATGCGGTATTTGCTTCCCACATGAAATACAATTATTAACTTTGTCTGACATCGGTCTGAGGCAAGAAAAGTTTCCCCAACGGGGTACTTAGCTTTCAAGAAGACTTCGGTTGCAAAATATTCGTAATCTCAGGAGCTGGCCGACTGGCACTTGCGAACTGCTTCTGCTTCGGGCACCGCGCGGCAAGAAAGACTGAAGAAAATGGCGTCGGCTGGTTCTTTTATACCCCTGTCGCACTGACGTCAGGGAAGAAGCGACGACAACTGACGCCGGACCTAGACTTTGGAATTCGGCCGACCGAGGACCCGCCTGACGGCAGGAAAACCCATCTGTTATGACTGCAGCTGTATGCACGATGAACATCAATCAATGTGATAAAAACCTGATATAGTAGTTCATGAAAAAAGACAAAAGTGGCACTGATGACTGAAATTGCTACACCTTGCAGTTATGTCCTACGTACAGTGAGACACAAAGTCATAGAATATCAAGATTTGCAAGTAGAAATGAGAGTGATGTAGACAAAAGATATACAGACAGTTGCAGCACTAGTTGAAGGAATGGGTCTTAAGCTGGGGTGTCTTCTTTGAGGACTCTACACATGTTCCGTGTGTTCACATGGATTTCTTCCAGGTGCTCTGGTTTTCTTCCACATTCCAAAGACACGCAGCAGGTGGACTGGGCACACTAAATTGGCCATAGGTGGGAGTGTGTGGTGTGGAAGAACAATCATGGCAGAGCTAGCCACCCGGTGGTGTAAACCCTGGCGCTAGATGATTTCTGTTGAAGTGGCACCCAGACCCCATAACCCCGGTGCTAGATGATTTCTGCTGAAGTAGCACGCAGACCCCATTTGCAAAAATGGGAACAAAGGATTGTGGACGGATGGATGGACACATAACTGTATGAATTGAAGGAGTCAGTTCTGGGCCCACTCTGGGTGCTGTGAAGAACATTTTTGCCTAACATCAAAGACTGAAACAATACACATTTCATGAACTTCAATCATACACTGACTTAGGAATGAGATATTAGAAACCTAAAATATTTGAAGATATTAAACCAGACATCTCCCACAAACATCTAAATGGTATGTTTACAAAGCAACATGCAACCTGTCCAAGTTTAACTCAGACATATTCATTACTACCCTATCATCTATTAACTTAAATATTCCCAAAATCCTCTCCTTAGATGATGCTGTAAATGAATTCAATGCAACTTTCCTAAATAGTCTTGTATCTCCTAGAATAAGAGACTAAAACAAATAATGCAATCCGGCTATCCAAAAATAGTAGAATGCTAATGTGGGATAAAAAATCATGGAACGTATGGCAGAAATATAAAACATCACAGTATCATGAAAACTTCAGAATGCTCCACATCTGTAATAAAATGCAAATAAATGAAAAAAAACTATACTAAAAGAACATTCAGAATAATAGTTATCACAACCCTAAAAAATTCTGTTCAGCCATTAAAAAAAGTGTACATCCTGGCCAAAATTTCAACCCTAATCCCTTACTACTCAAAATTGCAATAGAATTTAACTCTTATTTCACAGATAGTATAATGTCCCTAACCAAGGATGCCCACAACTAATCCCTCCCCTGTCCAACAGCCACATATCACTACATCCACTTTCACCTTCGGACCTGTGCCCACATCCTATATGAAACAATTCAAAATCAAACCATGCTCAGCTTCAGCTGACGACCTTCCAAGTGAGTATCTTAAAACAGCAGCCAATAACAATGCCCATCCTGTATCAATGCTTATAAGTCCAGGAATCCCATGTTACCTCTCTGGAAAAAAATCATACATTATTTTTCTACACAAAGGAGGAAATTCAAACTAACTTTAGACGTATAGTAAATCGGCGATGTTGTACTTTACTGTCTCACCTTCAGTTTCGTGCAGGAGTGGGCGTGGTCCAGATGATTGACGAGTGAACGTGAATATGAAATAAGGCATGATTGGCATGCCATGCATATTAGCCATTGACATCATGCCTACAATCCAACAGGCTTGCTAACAATTAAAACAAATTCATCAGAATGTTCCGTACTAAAGGCTGCCTAATTCAGCTGCTTATCTACATTCATCGTATGCATCATGCTAGGGGCTAACACGCATAGCATGCCAATGTCTACATAGACCCTTCCTTTGGATGTTATTGTGTCATGTAGCATTACACTACTCTTGCAGGTGCTAATGGAAGGCAGTAGGTCCAAGTGGTGGGGGGTGTGGGGGTGCAGCTCCCCCACAGAAGTTGGTATATCCAAGTTAGGGGGGTGCAGGGGGCTTGCCCCCTGCAAAAGGAAAACATAATTTCTGTTTCTCTTACAAGAAAGGAAGTGGAAATCGCAGCAAATTATTCACGCCTTTGACGTTCTTTTCTGGCTGGAAAACCATGCCATGTTGGTTATTCATGAAAACAGCGACACGTCAACCAGCTGAGGTGGGGTTTGGGCGGCTCTTGCTACAACGCATCTGGAGAGCCAGTCAAATACAATATTGCCCAGTAATCTTAGGTTCATAGGAGAATAGTAGGGTAATTGCCCTGTAGGGCCATTTTAAGATTAACCAATAACCCAAGGTCAGAATCAAACCCTGTACTCTGTGTCTACATGGTGAAAACATTAACCATTATGCTAAACCCACCCATTCTGAAATACCTGAAAAATGTACTCAAAAACCTTTGTTAAACTATCTCCTGCAGAAAACTACTATCACACAACACTGCTTCCATACCTCCCATAATACTAACACTGCACTTATAACCCTTACAGGTATTGTCGATAAAGTTACACATAATGACAAACTGGTGCCAAAGCCACAGATAAAAACTCAACTCAAAGTAATGCATTATAGCACCTTTGAGAAATTGTCCGCCCCAGTTAATTACTCCATTGATAAAACAATTCTAAGAATTTACCCGACAGTTTGGGATCTGGGAACATATATCGACAGTAATCTGGCCTATGACCAACATATAGCTAAGACAGTAAGAAATAAGAAAATCATTCAGTGTTACCCAACTGATATGCAAAGGTGTGGCATCCAGGCACAGGATTCTCATCCATTATCAGACCCATTAATGAGTATAATGCCACTTTGGAATGTACACAAACATACCCTTGCAACAGTTGGAATTCCCTCAAAAGTTCTTCACCAGTAGAATCCAGGGTATGAATACTCTGTCCTACACAGATCACCTTAAGGCCCCATATCTATACTCAATCTCCTACAGGTTACTCAGAGGCAATCTATGACCAGCATATAAGGAATCCTCAGATCAGCTGTGATGGGTCTCTTTCTCTTGCACATCCACAAAACAAACAGCACCAGAAACAGTAGTTTGGAATACCTGGACTTTGCCTGCGACTTAAACAGAATATACTGGAGAGACCAACATGTGTCTCAAAGGATGCCATACTATGGAGTAAGCTCCCCATCTACATGAAGCAAGGTTCATCTCCTGATCCTATTCAAAAAGAAACCTTGATCACTGGCTGGGAAACCAGAAATGCACCCTCCACTCTGACCCCCATGTCACTGATGGACAGAGGTCAACAGTAAGTAAATTAATATCCAACTAACATACACCACTCCCACAACCCGTACTACCTTTTTACTAACATACCCAACCATATAAGTGTCCAAGGAACTCAAGGACCAAACTGGGTTGGGTTGCATGGCTAGGCTTGTAAAGACCCTGGTGGTCTTTAGTCGGCGTAATTGAAGTGTATTAACCCACCACCGAGTTTGCGCAGGTATGGGTGTGCCGCCATGACTGACATGCAGGAGGGCAGGATTAACAATGGCAATGTGCCGTGATTGACATCGTTTTCACTAAAATTCAGTATCTGCCAAGAGAAATAGGGAGCACCAGCAAGTGAACACATACAGTGATTTGTGTCTCTTCATGTTTACCTTGTTCCACAAACATACCCGTCTCATTCCTCACTGTTCCACAATGAAAGGATCTGTCATACAGTCAGTGTTAATAATTTAACAAGCTAAATAGTACTAACTCGTATTAAATGAAAAAGAGAACATTTTTTAACTTTAACACATTTTGACCATCATATGAGCTTCCAAGTTGAAGTAATAAGAAGTTATGTACCTACCATAACGTTCCATGTTAGTTGTCTTCTCTCGCCTTCTTTCTTGCTTGATGGGTTCGGAGCCGATCCCTCGGCTCCGACTCGGCACTTGCTAAGCTCGAGAGTTTCTTCTACCAGCTCGAGGCAGCCCCATATCCCATGATGCAAGGCGGTAAGTACCCAGATCTCGTTTGTTAACAAAGGGCAATAGCACCAAGCATACAATACTTCCAAAGGAAGAAGAAACTTACAGATGTAAAAAGGACCAGGTCTGAATGGTCTTTAGCATAATAGTTTCTTATACAAGGTCTGTCCAGGCCAGGGGGAAGGAGGGAGGGTCGCAAGAAAGAAGGCGAGAAGACAACTAACATGGAACGTTATGGTAGGTACATAACTTAATGTTAAGTTGTCAATCTCGCCTTCATTCTTGCTTGATGGGACCAAGCGTCCTAGCACCTCTATCCTGGGTGGCTCAATGGAACAAACTCTTGAGGACTGTAGAGCCAAAACTGGCTCTGTCCCTGGAGGCCAAGTCCAATTTGTAATGGGAAACAAAAGTGTGAGGAGTGGCCCAAGTGGCGCTGCACAAATAGTGTCCAAAGGCAGTCTAGCTTGAAAAGCTGTAGAAGTAGCTAAACTCCTAGTTGAATGTGCTTTAGGTTTTGAGCACAGCTGTTTTCCCCTGATTGTATAAATTTCAGTGATGACGAAGAAAGCCATCTGGACAAAGTCACTTTAGAAACAGGAAGGCCTTTTTATTATCCGCATAGGAAACAAAAGTTGATCAGATTTTCTAAATTTTTTGTTCTGTCCAAATAATATCTAAGCTGACGGTGGACGTCAAGATAATGTAGCTTTTGTTCAGCTCTATCTGAATAGTTAGGAAAAATACAGGAGATCAATGGATTGATTCAGATTGTTTTTGAAGCGACCTTAGGTAAAAAGGATGGATTAGTTCTCAAAGATACTCTGTCTTTGTGAAAAATCAAATAGGGGTCGAACCGAAAGAGCATGAAGTTCAGACACCCTCCTGGCAGATGTAATAGCCACTAGGAATAAAGTTTTCCAAGAAAGATATTTCAGGGAACAAGAAACAGCTGGCTCGAAGGGGAAGAATCAAGGATGTCAGCACTAAATTTAAATCCCACTGAGGAGGAGGATTCCTGATTGGAGGCTTTAGTAGGAAAATTCCTTTCAAGAAGGCCCTGCAGAGCCTATGGGACATAATATTATGATCTGCTATCCCGACATGAAAATTAGAAATAGCAGCCAACTGAACTCTGACTGTGGAAGAAGAGGAGCCTGCATGAAAAATCTCTGCTAAGAAGTCCAGAACTGCCTGAACAGGGGCAGTAAAAGGATCAATATTTTGGGCCTTAGCCCAATAAGAGAAACGTTTCCAATTGCTTGTGTAAATCCTCCTGGTAGAGGATTTTAGTGAAGCTACTATGATGTCTCTAACTGGGTTAGAGATCAAAGGAAGCCTGGCTAAGGAAGGAAGTGGAGCAACCATGCTGTGAGGTTGAGAGAAGGGATTGACCGGTGCAGCTGACCGGATTGGTGAATCAGTAGATCTGGCACTGGGTCCAGATGCCACGGCTGCACCAAAAGGTGATGATGGAGGAACGGAACCAAACTTGTCGAGGCCAGTAAGGGGCAATGAGAATCAATTTGGCTCTCAAAGCGGTAGCTTTCTGGATCACCTGAGGGATCAGAGGAAAAGGAGGAAGGCATAAAGAAGTCCCTGGGGCCAATCCTGGGTCAGAGCGTCTCTGGGGATGGCCTGATAGAGGAAGAGGCTGAAGAAGTCTGGACATTTGCTGTTTTGGGGAGTAGCAAAAGATCGCAACATGGACGACCCCATTCCAGAAAAATCTCTTCCGCTATAGATTGCTTGAGAGACCACTCGTGAGGCATGAGAATAGCTCTGCTCAATCTGTCCGCTATAATGTTGGTTTTCCCAGGGATATGCGTTGCTACCAGAAACCGATGAGAGGAGATCGCCCATTGCCATAGTCTGAGCGCTTCTCGACACAAGGGGTAGGACTTGGTTCCGCCCTGTTTGTTGATATACCAAACTACAGACATGTTGTCTGTGTGGACTGCAACTGTCCCTACGGGAAGAAAGTCGTTGAGGGCTTGCAACGTTAAAAGCACTGCTCTCATCTCCAGGACATTTATGTGCAGATGGTACTCGAGCGGTTGCCACATCCCATGAACCATCCTGCCCTGATAATGACCCCCACCCGATCAGGGAGGCATCCGTGGTGACAGTGGCTATCGGGGACGGAGGTACAAAGCACCTGCCTTGGTGAACCTGAGACGATGTGATCCACCAAGCAAGATGTTCTTTGCATGTTTGTGTCACCAGAATCTGGTGACGCATTGGGAGTTGCTGGTATGACCACTGTGTGAACAGCATCCACTGAAGGAGGCGCATGTAGAGTCGAGCCAGGGAAGAAGAGTAATGGCGCAGCCATGAGACCTAATACCTTTAGAACCATTCTGGCCTGTACTTTCTTGCTGGCCAGAATGATCCTGACATGAGTCTGAATGTCTGAAACTCTTTTTTCTGCAAGGGTAGCTGACATCCGAACAGTATTTAAGTTTGCGCCTATGAAGGTAATAGACTGGCAGGGCGATAAGGATGACTTTTCAAGTTGATTGAGATGCCTAAAAGAGAACAAAGGTCTATTGTGTAATCCCTGGCTTGTATAAGCTGATGCCTGGTGGTGGCTGACAGGAGCCAGTCGTCGAGATACGGAAACACCTGGAATCCTTGACGTCTCAGGTGAGCCGTGACCACTGCCATGCATTTGGTGAACACTCTGGGGGCTGTAGTGAGACCAAAGGGCAGGGCCCTGAACTGGAAGTGACTGGACCCCAGCCGAAGCGGAGAAATCTCCTGGAGCGTCTGTGAATTTTGATGTGATAGTACGCATCCTGAAGATCTATTGAGCACATCCAGTTGTCCTTCTGTAAGAAGGGCAGAATTGACTGAAGAGTTACCATTCGGAATCTTGGCTTCCTGACAGACCTGTTGAGTCTGCTGAGATCCAATATTGGTCTCCAGTCTCCCGTCTTTTGGGGACCAAAAGAACCTTGAGTAGATTCCGGGCTCTGAATGGTCTATTGTAACTGGCTGAATGGCTCTTTTTGCAGTAGTTTTGCGATTTCTAACTCTGCAATCTCCCTTAGACCGGGTGGTACATCTGGAAGGGAACTTGAGGGGAAGGACTTTCCTCGAAAGGAATTATGTAACCCTTGGATATGATCGACTGTACCCATCTGTCTTGAGTGAGGGAATGCCAGGCTTCGGGTACAGTGATAATCTTCCCCGACTGCCTCCAAGGAGGGACAGCCGGGCAACACCTCAGGGATGCTGAAAGGGCTTATCAGAGAGAGGCTCCCTGTTTCCCTGGTTCTTGGACCCCTCTGCCTCTAGAGCGTCTGTTGTTGTTACCCCTCTGCCTCTAGGGGTAAACTGACCACGTGAATCCGGCGTGACTCCTTGGGATTTACGGAACCACATCTTCCCACCCTTCTGTCCTTTGGGATAAGGCCTAGAAGGGGTGGAAAACGGACTCCAACAGCAGAAAGAGTCTTGCCATCCTGCTCACACCTGGTCAAGGTTTCCTTCACCTGAGGGCCAAACAAAGCTGACCCATCAAAGGGAGAATTTGTGAAGGACGCCTTAAAGGGATCCGCAAAATCACATAGCCGCATCCAGGCTTGGCGTCTAAGAGCCACACCTGTGCCTGCGGCTCTACTCGCTCCATCCGCAGCATAAGATATTAGCCGCATGGAGGAGTTAGCAATGGAATTGAGGGTTCCTAGCTGCGAAGCAATCTTTTCTTGAGCCCCTGCAGCTGTAGGATCCTGAACTACTTCTCCCAGCTCCTTCAGGATATCTCTTTGGAGTCTGGTGAAGTGACAAAGATAATTCAGCGAACGCATAGCAAAGGTCGCTGAGGAAAACATCCGCTTGCCGTACCTATCCATGGTCCTAGAGTCCTTATTAGGAGGATGGACGGGCACGGAAGGATCTGCAAGTTCCTTTTTGGTGGCCGCAGCCACCACCATGGCATCAGCGGGACACCCTTGGTAAGGAATTGTTTGTCACTCGGGGCAGTGATAAATTTTGAAGGCCTCCTAGGGACTGGCTCTACAGAGTCAGGAGCTGCCCACGCCTTTCGTGCAATGACCTGCATAAGGGGGTCGAAGGCGGAGACACCCAGGAGGTGGAGGCCGAGATCCAAACGCCTCTAGGTATACTGACTCATCCTCAGAGGGATTGTTGGTGGGCCAGTTTCCCTCTGTTTTAGAAGTTCTAGGATGTCTGAGAAGGAGACATCCTCAGAGAGGATCTAGGGATCCCTCTGACTCATCAAAGTCAGTATCCAAGTGACAGACTCGGGAGTCTACATGCTTCCTCTTACAAGTCATCTTGCTTGGGGGATCTCCCGAAACATCAGGAGAATGCTCGGAAGTGGGGAAATTCCCAATGGGGAAACCTGAGGCGGAGGATCTCTGGGTCCTGTAGCAAGAGAAGTGGCAGAAATGTCAACAGGTACTATAGAGGGAGGAGCTACGGAACAGACTGCTGACTGATACCAGTGGCCAGTACACTCTTCATTACCTCGAATGCTCCCCTCCCAGGCAGGTCCGAGAGAACCCGCTCCGAAGAGCTAGGAACTCCCGGGACCACCGAAAGGGAAGTCTCCGAGGCAGATGTCGGAGCCGAGCTCACCAAGGCCGAGGCTCCAAGGGGAAGAGCGGGCTCGGACAAGGGTCCGATGCCACTCACCCTCGGAGGAGACCATGGAAGCCCGACCACGAATCCCTCTAAAGAAGAGGAGATAAGAGTAGAGGCTGAAGGAACAGAAGGGGTATCCGTCCTCCAGCCGTAGCAGTAACCATGCCCGAAGACTCCAACTCCAAACTCTGGGGTAGAGTTGAAGGAGGAACTGTAACGGGGTGTGGACCAACAGTCGTCTGCTGAGACGGACTGTGTAACATTTGGGCCAGTACCTGTGACTTGAGTAATCTACTGACCACTCTCTCTAGGTCATGATCTGACAACCTGGATGACCTTGAAGATCGGCTCCGATGGCTCCGTTCCGATAGAAGAGGCGAAGCGGGCGAAAGTATCGGCTCCAAGGAAGGAGACCTCGACCTCTTCCTGGAATGAGCCATCGGCCGATACTACAGATCCGGTCGGAGCCGACTTCGGAGCCGACAGAGCGTCTCGATGTATCGGCTCCAGCGGGCCGATACAGCCACCAAATAACGGTGTCGGAGCCGATCGGGCCGACACCGATGCCTGTGCCACATGGGTGTCGGAACCGATCGGGCCGACATCGAAGTGGACAATACAGATTCGGCACCGATAGCCATCGGTGCGAAAGCTGTCAATCAGAATCGGCTCCAGCCGGCCGATCTCGACTCAATGCAGTCGGGCCGAGGCCGCAGGCTTAGATACAGAAGCCTGGGCCTTGGCAGGTTTTGTTGATTTTGGTGGAGCCGACTTGGCGGAGAGCCCTCCGGCAAGAAGGCCCCTAAGAATCAACTTGTTACGTCTCTCCTGCAGGACTCTCTGGCTGAAGGAGTGACAAATAGCACAGGAGTCCTGCAGGTGAAGAGGGCCTAGACCATACAGGCAAGAAGTGTGACCGTCTGTCAGAGACATCTTCTGACAGCACGAGTCACACTTCTTAAAACCTGAAACCCTCTCCTTTGACATGGTGCCGAACACACAATACACACACACCAGTCAAATTAAATTAAATTAAACAAAATACCAAGAGGTATTCTATCAAACACCAACACACACACCCTAACAGGGGGGGGATGGGATAGGGAATTGACTAACAAAAAATTAAAAGAGACAGGGAATTTCTGTCAGAAAGGGATAGAAATTAAATTTAAACTATCAAAAAATTAGTTTTAGACTAAAAAAGGGGCTTGAAAAATCACAAAAGTGAACAACTTACCAGGAGCTGGTAAAAAGAAGACCTCCTAAGCGAAGCGGCAAACGAGATCTGGGTACTTACCGCCTTGCATCATGGGATATAGGGCTGCCTCGAGCTGGTAGAAGAAACTCTCGAGCTTAGCAAGTGCCGAGTCGGAGCCGAGGGATCGGCTCCGAACCCATCAAGCAAGAATGAAGGCGAGATTGACAACTTAACATTGGTACTTTTCCGTTATCGGGGCAACACTTTTAATGCGCAAGCAATGATCACCCATGTGCACACCTTATTTTATTCACTTGTTGACTGCTGGGTAAGCCCACGGTGCAAAAGTATCACATTTTAGCAGTATTAGGGTGACTTGCTCGATGTCGCACAGTAGAAGTTTTATGTTTTGTTGTTGTTGTTTTGTACAGGCTGTTTTCATTTGCAAATAGAAATTGATATTTCCACATGATGTGTGTACTAATTCTTTAAAAACTGTTCTCATCAAGAAACGTGCGCATTATAAGTGTTGCCCCGATAACGGACAAGTACCGAAGTTATTAATAAATTGTATGTAAGTGTTCCACCTTTAGCCCACAGTGAGTTAATCCACCCGGAATTCATTCTGACAGTGCAACATCTTGTGTGGGGGTGAGTTTTTGTGGAGTGCTCTCCTGTTTTCCCATTTCATAAAGACCTTCCACCTTGTTTAGAAAATTGTGTCTTTTGCAGGACATGATATGCCTGTTACTGGCTAGCGCCAGGGACTCGATACAGTAATACACAGCGCGATGTTTATATACATTATTTAGTTACAAACATGCTCACTACTACATATTGCAAAATGGAAGCACCTTACTATATCCTACACTCAACATCTTTAGTAAGTATAAACACACAGCGCAATGTTTATATACATTATTTAGTTACAAACATGCTCACTACTACATATTGCAAAATGGAAGCATCTTACTATATCCTACACTCAACATCTTTAGTAAGTATAAACATTCTATTGGCATCAAATGTAAGTGATACTGCAAATATTACCTTGTGTTTTAATCAAACGGTGGGCGGTGCAGTCAAAATGCTCGCAGGCGGGGCTTGCTACTGCGCATCTGGCGGGTTAATACGCTTCAATTACGCCCTTTAGTCTAGTATAAACATATGGGTAATCTACCAGTGTAGTACCTCGCGGGTGGTTCTGCGCAGGTTAGGGCGTGTCCACATTGACTGGCAGGTCATCGCACATCTGAGTGGCAGTTTTTAGAAAAACACCTAACATTCAGCTGTTCTACTGTAATGACCATTTTTAATGCACCGATCATGTTCCATACAGAAACGTAATGTAATAATAGAATTCTTTAGAAAATAGTAACAAAGTACAGTTGTGTACACCTACCATAAATGTAGATGTTCGAGGGTCTTCACTGTTGCAGTCATGACTGTAGGGTTCTCCCCTGCCGGCAGGCAGCCCTCGGTCGGCCAGAATCCCAAAGTCTGGGTCCGGCGTCGGCTGTTCAACCATGCTCCCTGACGTCAGAGCGCCAGGAGTACAAAGCTGACAGCCGACGCCATCTTCTCCAGTTTTTCTTGCCCCAGATTTCAGGAGTCCCAAAATGAAAAAGGTCCCATAACCTTTGCAAATACATCTCAGAAGAATGGTGAAAAAAGGAACTACACAAAAGTAAAAATAAGAGGGGACAGGAGGGAGGGAAACCCAGACTGCAACAGTGAAGACACTTGAACATCTACATTTATGGTAGGTGTACACAACTGTACTATGTTCATCATGTTTCACTGTTGCAGTCATGACTGTAGGGTAGAATCCCAAAGCTGAAAGAAAGGGAGGTGGTCAAAAAGAAGAAGGGGCGGCTAAAAGGCCCTGCAAGACTGCAGAGGCAAAGCCTGCCCTAGACTTAGAGTAGAGCGGTAGATTGTAGTGCTTAGAAAAAGTATGCACTGAACTCCAAGTTGCAGCTTCCAATGTCTTTGGTAGGAACTCCCCTGAGGAAAGCCGCAGAAGTGGCAGCAGCTCTGGTGGAATGAGTCCGTATACTCCCTGGGATTTGCTTTCCATAGTGTGAATAACAAAATCTGATTCCATGAACAATCCATCTAGAAATCGTCTATTTTGAAATGGCTTTACCTTGGGAGCTTGAAGCATAAGAAACAAACAATTGTTCTGATTTTCTGATGTCCTTGGTTCTGTCCAGGTAAAAATGTAGTTGTCTGTGTACATCCAAGGAATGTAAGATCCTTTCCCCTCTATTTTGAGGAGATGGGAAAAAGGTTGGCAAGTGGATAGTTTGATTTAAAGCCACTTTGGAAACCACCTTAGGCATGAAGGTAGGATTAGTCCTCAAAGATACCCTGTCTTGATGAAAAATAATATAAGGTTCCACAGCCATAAGAGCTTGTAACTCTGAAACTCTCCTGGCAGAGGTTAGGGCTAACAAGATAGCTGTCTTCCAAGATAAAAACTTGATGTCAGAAGAGGCAGCAGGCTCAAAAGGAGGCAAGGTTAGTTTTTCCAAAACATAGTTGAGATCCCAAGCAGGAATGGGAGGAGATCTAGGAGGTCTTAAGTTCTTAGCTCCTCTGAGAAACTGTCTCATGAGCTGGTGGGAAAAGATGGGAGGGTCTGTATTATAATGAGCAGAAATAGCAGAGGCATGAATCTTAATGGAAGAGAAAGAGAGACCCTTATGTAAGAGATCTGTCAAGTAAAGTAAAATTAAGGTAATGTTAGGAAGAAGAGGGTCAGAATCCTGAGCCTGCATCCAGGAACAAAATCTTTTCCATTTTCCTGCATAAGATTTTCTAGTGCTAGGACGTCTGGCTTCTAAAATGACATCCATAACCTGCTTGGGTAGAAAAGAAGAAATCAAAGGCCCTGAATTAACCAGGCCGCCAGGCTGAGAGTTCTGACATGAGAGTGTAGAACCTGCCCCTGATGTTGGGACAGAAGGTTCGGAGAGTGAAGTAAAACCCAAGGGGCCTCCAGACATAGGTTTTTTAGAGTTGGATACCAAAACTGCCGAGGCCAATTTGGAGCCAGCAAGATTATCATCTTGGGCTTGTCCTGTTTTATCTTCAATAAGACCCGTGGAAGAAGAGGAAGAGGTGGAAAGGCATATCCTGAGAGGTTCCTCCAACTGAATGACAGGGCATCCACTTTCCAAGCTTCTCTGTAGAAAGTCCTGGTGCAAAAATTCTGTAGTTGATGATTGAGATGGGATGCAAAGAGGTCTATGTCAGGACATCCCCAGACTGCTGTTATCATCCTGAATATTTTGGTGTCCAGCACCAACTCGTGTGGATCCGAAAGGTTTCTGCTCAGACTGTCTGCCAGGAGGTTTTGTTTCCCTGGTAGAAACTGAGCTTGAAGATCCAGATTGCAAGCTAGAGCTGTGTTCCATAGATCCATGGCTAGTCTGCAAAGGGGGTAAGAATGAGATCCCCCTTGCTTGTTTATGTACCACATAACTGTGGTGTTGTCTGTCCGTATTAGTAGTTGTCCTGGTTGTAAAAGATTCCTGAAGGCCAATAGAGCTTTCTGAACGGCTAACATTTCCTTTAAATTGATATGCAGGTGCTTCTGATCCTTTGTCCAAAGGCCCTGCACACAGTTGCCCTGAAAATGGGCTCCCCAAGCATAATCCGAGGCGTCCGTGGTTAGAATCTGAGTGGCAGGAGGCAGACGGAAGGGTTTCCCTTTGTTTAGAGCACATGCCCTGGACCACCAAAGAAATTCCTTTTGAAGGCAAGGAAGGACAGAGATCATTATGTCTAAACTGTGGCAATGCTGAGACCATACACTTTTTAGGTACCACTGTATTTTCCTCATGTGTAGTCTTGCATATGGTACGAGAAGGATGCAGGAGGCCATGTAACCCAAAGCCTGCAGGAATTTCCTTGCAGATAGTTGAGTTAAAGTTGCAAAGGTTTTGAAAGTTGAAGCCAGCTGTAATTGTTTTTCGGATGTCAGAAATGCCATCTGGGTTGTGGTGTTTAGAAGAGCACCCAGAAAAGTTATATGTTGTGATGGTGTCAAATTTGACTTTTTTATGTTTATAGAGAATCCCAGGAACTCGAGGAGGTTCTGTACAAATTCTAGATGCTGGAGTAAGACATCCTTACTGTCTGACTGAATTAGACAATCGTCCAGATAAGGGTAAATTTGAATTCCCTTGAGTCTGCAGTAAGCTACTACTGGAGCCAGGCATTTGGTGAAGACCCTGGGCGCAGTAGACAATCCAAAGGGCAGCGCAGAGAATTGAAAGTGCCTCGATCCGGCCTTGAACCTGAGGTATTTTCTGCTATCCTGCCTGATGGGAATGTGTAAATATGCCTCCTTTAAGTCCAAAGTTACCATCCATGCATCTTTGGACAGCATTGGAAGTAGCTGCTGTAGAGTAAGCATCTTGAATTTTGGAATCTCTAGAAAGGTGTTCAAGACCGACAGATCCAGAATGGGTCTCCATGAGTTTTGCTTCCTGGGGACTAGAAAGAGCCTTGAGTAAAAACCTTTTCTCATCTCTGAAAGTGGAACCAGTTCTATGGCATTCATAGCCAAAAGAGCTTCCACCTGGTTTAAGGCCTCCGTCCATTGATGTTTTGGAAGGTCTGGCCATCCGCTTGGCCTTGGTAAGGTATGAAAATGGAATTTGTAACCTCTTAAAACCACATCCAAAACCCACTTGTCTTGGGTGATTTGAGTCCAATTTTGATAAAAAAGAGAGAGTTTTCCTCCGAGAGGGGCTTCCAGGCAAGAAGTTCCTGTAACCCAACAGAGGGAGTCATTGAGTTTGTTTCCTTTGAGTTTGTGACCTGTCCTCTCCTCCCCTAGGGGTGGAAGCAGTCCACTGTCTTGGTCTATAAGAAGCTTGTGTTTGAGGCCTTCCTCTGGAGCGTCTATATCTACCCCTCTGAGGCCTGTCTGAAGTGGGAAAGGACCAATTTTTGAAGGCCAATTCCTACTAAATCTAGGTGGCTGTACTTGTAAGAAATCTTTAACTGTTTGCATGGATTTCGCCTTATCCTCCATCTTTTTAATCACCTCTTCAGCTTTTGATCCAAACAAAACATTATGCTGAACTGGAGCATCCAATAATTTAGCCTTTACTTGTTCAGGCAAATTTCTTCCTTTAGCCATGCATGCCTTCTAATGACTGTGCCGGAGGCAGCAGCCCTACAAGAAGCCTCCAAGGCATCAAATCCACAGTGTAAACCATGCTTCCCAACTTGTTCAGTGGCATGCAGTAAGTCATGTAATTCCTTATCATCTGCACAGGCAGAAATGGAAGAAAGCTTTTGTTTTAAAACAGACAAGAGAAATTGCTGGTATTTCAGCATATGAAACTGACAGTTTAAAGCCCTAATGGACAAAGTAGCAGAAGTGTACACATTTTTGCCCCATCTTTCTAAGGATCGAGAATCCTTTTCAGTAGGAATGGGATTTTTGGCAGAAGCGGCCTTAACTCCCTTAGGACCCTGAGAAATGGTTTCAGGGTCAGCAGAAGGGTTCTTGTATAAAAACTGGTGGGAATCAGGAACCCTGTAATATCTATCAGGCTTAACAGGAGCAGGAGGAAAAGAGTCAGGGGTTAAGTTAGCCTCCGAAAAGGCATCATCCACAATATCCAAAACAGGAGGAATAGCCAGGGGTCTATGTTGGGGAAGAAGAAGAAAATCCCTGTCTTTTCTTAGATTCTGAATACTCCTGTCCTTCCCAGTGGAAATGTTCCCTCATTTCATGCAAAGTTTCCCCAAAAGAGAAATCCTCAGGGGGAGAAGCTGAAGGAATGGATTCCTCAGCATCAGAATCCTCGTAAGGAGGGAAAGAATATTCCTGGTCAGAAGAAGAAACTGAGGAAACAGAAGCCTGATCAGAGGAATCATAATAAAATCCTGCCTTGGCCTTTTATATGGAGGGGGATGTGAACCCCTAATCTTAGTAAGTAAATCCTCCGCCATCTTGAGTAACTGTTTCTGTGACTTGGGAGCCAGTTCAGAAGAGGCCTGTGTTGCAGTCTTTGATTTAGAAGGAGTCTTTGCCTTTGTCTTTGCCTTTATTAGAAGCTGAGTAGGCCTGAAAACCCCTTCGGAAGCCGGTACCAGCACAGCAGCTCCGGACCCATCTGAAGGAGCATTGTCCGAAGGTCCTGCAATAGAAATATTTAAAGGCCTGGTTGGCTCCTCATGAGAGTCCGTTTCGGCCATCGGTTCTGAAATGGCCGACAACAGGGGCTGCAAAAGCACCTCACTGACGACGGCAGAAACTGAAGCTGGCTCCGTTTGTGCGCTATCATCAGATTTGGACCTCGGAGGCCTGTCTTTATCCTTGCAACGTTTGTGAACTCCAGTAGCCGGAACTGTATCCGACGACATTTTGTAGTTAAAGCACCTACCGAAGTAATGAAAAGCAAAATCGTACCTTCGATTAATTGTACGTTGATTGAATCTAGCACAAAACCGACAACTAGCTACGTCGTGGTCAGGGCCTAAGCAAGGAATACAGTAAGAATAAAAATCCTTATGAGGTATTTGCTTCCCACATGAAATACAATTATTAACTTTTTCTGACATCGGAGTGGAGCAAGAAAAAAGTTTCCCCAACGGGGTACTTAGCTTTGAGTGGAGAAGAAAATCTTCGGACCAAAATTTATCAGAAAAAATCGTCAGGAGTCAGCCGACCGGCACTTGCGAACTGCTATCACCGCACGGCAAGAAAGACTGGAGAAGATGGCGTCGGCTGTCAGCTTTGTACTCCTGGCACTCTGACGTCAGGGAGCATGGTTGAACAGCCGACGCCGGACCCAGACTTTGGGATTCTGGCCGACCGAGGGCTGCCTGCCGGCAGGGGAGAACCCTACAGTCATGACTGCAACAGTGAAAGACGATGAACATCCATTTAATGCAACCTGCCTGTTGAGGGTATGTGGTCACGATGTAAAAAACAGTTTAAGCAGATGAACGGGACACTGAGGCATATGGTGGACAGCCACTTAGATGAGTTTGTGTGGCATGAGAAATATGGCAGACATAGTGAAGACTTGTTCATGTGCCTTCTTGGACACATTAGACAGTACTAGGATGCACACTAGGAAGAGCTGGGTGTCTGTAATCCATCCGAATAACTGATTTAGCCTTGTCTGCTCTGTACTGATTTCCATTAACTGCATTGAATCATGTATGTCTTTCAATGTTTTGCGTTCTTTAACATACCAATAAACTTGGTTCTGGCACTGAATTTCATTAAGGTATTTGTATTTCATTACGGTACTTTATCCAACATTATACACTTTCCTTGAGGATTGAACCTGTACTTATTGGTGTATATATATATATATATATATATATATATATATATATATATATATATGTGTGTGTGTGCATATATGTTTATATATATATATATATCAGTATATTTCAGCTGTTTTTATAATGCATGTGCTTTTTAAATATATTTTCTACTAATGCGTTCTTTCCCATACCGTTCTTACAGACGATTGTAACTGACCGCTACATGACAGCTACATGACAGCTAATTAATATAGCTTCGTAAGGCATGGGCGTGTTAGGGGCGGGGTTTGCTACTGCGCATCCTGTGAAGTACTACACTGGTAGATTACCAACATATGAACCTATTACTTACAAATAAAATGTGTCACAAAATACACCGAACACATCATACTTGTTTCTTTCTACAAGATATACTCCAAATTCGAGTTGACATAAATAAACAGAATTTAAATAATCTCTCAAAACAGAAAAATGTACACTAACCTGAAACATTCTTCGGTAGGCTTGTCAGCATGTACCACGGTGTCTTACTGGAGTCATGTTTTTGTGTGAAGCAGGCCACTGTTTCAACTGAGCCAGCAGGAAAATCCTACCTAGTATTTCAACAATAAAACGTGTGTTATCACTATCACATACAGCACCAGGAGGTAAAGTCAGAACTCAGGTTTCACAACCACTCAACAAATCTAGTTTTAAACTTACTGATACTATCCAAAACACAGTAAGTATTGTAAAAAAATACCTTACTAATAAGACAATAAAACCTTCAATAATGACCACATGCTCTCAGTTGAGCTAAAATCCTACAGAGCAAAGCAAAGAGAACATGATACCTCTTGCAGACCCGGACACCCAACTAATCAGGGACAACAGCCAGTTACCAAAGTACATAACACCTCTACACACACACACACACACACACACACACACACACACACACACACTGAAATAACTGCACACACACACACACACACACACACACACACACACACACACACACACACACACACACACACACACACTGAAATAACTGCAAACACAGAGTGCAGTAAAACTAGTAACCTGCAAAAAATTAAACCTACAATACAAAGCTTTACACTACATAAACCATACAACGTGGAAACAAGAAGTACACCAAATACATACTTTCTACTTAAAATTCTCTAGTAATTACGCGCACCTCAAGAGATGCCATCAGTAATTCACAGTTTAGATAACAATCTCCCAAACATAAAAATGTTCACTTACCTATAACGTCTGTGTGTAGTCTAAAGAAATCCCGTTAATTCTTCTAGCAGCTGTCTCCAACAAAGTTGACTGCTTCTCCAAATGACTTGTGTAAAATCTACATATTACTAAAACAGAATACAGCCATTATCTGTAAAATTACTGCAAAATTCAAGTCACATATGGTAAACCATGACCGAAATTTATAATTCCACGGTCATCAGCAACAAAAAGTAAAATTCTTAAAAATGTATTAACATTATAAACAAGGCTGCAATAACTTCTCATCCAAACTCCATCATGACTGCAAGTTCCACAACTGAGCTGCATATTGTAGAAAGTTGATACATGTATCATTTCATAAAACAGCACACCCACCCCCAACAATTAAGCCAAGCCTCGTCTCTCCACAGGGTGCACCTAGACAATACCTGAATAACCTACTTTGTGATGAATGCATGCATAGATTACACTGGTTAACACGTTCAAATAAATACATACATTGAAATGAATAAAACATTTTAAACAGCGTAGCATTTAAACCTCTCATTCAATGAAATAAAAATCACTGTTAAGCCAAAAATCAGTGTAGCTAGTGCCTCGTCAAGTTGAATAGGGTCATTTTCACCTTTGCTGGCAGCCATTGTTTAATCCAGTATGTCCAAAATCAAAAGCACTTAACACATAGCCAAGAGTGACTGCAACAATTTTAGAAGACTTAACGTGCAAGCTAATTGACTCAGGCTTCTCTTACCATAAATTGGGAATTATGTAACTATTTTTTATATATTTAGTCAACATTTTAGTTAATGTAACAAACTAAGAAACTGTGGATTTTCAGTGGGGATTGATATCTGCTGAAAATGATAATGCAGCTGCAAATTCAGTTTTAATTGACCTAATTATAGGCCTGTTACATACTTAGAACAGCAAAAAGCATGGATCCTTAATGCTCCACGCTAGGTATTGAACCAAGGCGCTTGAAATAACAATAACGTGCTTTTAATATCCTTTTGAGTGTACGAAAATACAATCCACTTTTCGTCAAGACAAATAGCTTGACTTCTTCAGAAACCATACAAAAAATAAATGTTAAAACAGGTGACTTAAATACACTATTATGCCTGTCACATGATGAACAAATTAAGGTTTAAAGGCATACAGTATACATACTAAAAGTTATATCCAAACCTCTAATAATTCAA